>NC_041391.1:262552090-262552328 GCF_002162155.2 Triticum dicoccoides
AAGAAGAAGAAGAAGAAGAAGAAGAAGAAGAAGAAGAAGAAGAAGAAGAAGAAGAAGAAGAAGAAGAAGAAGAAGAAGAAGAAGAAGAAGAAGAAGAAGAAGAAGAAGAAGAAGAAGAAGAAGAAGAAGAAGAAGAAGAAGAAGAAGAACAAGAAGAAGAAGAAGAAGAAGAAGAAGAAGAAGAAGAAGCAGAAGACAAAGACGAAGACGAAGAAGAAGCAGAAGAAGAAGCAGAAGA
>NC_041391.1:262554118-262792209 GCF_002162155.2 Triticum dicoccoides
CAAAGAAACTAAATACGGCAGAAAAACTACTCAGAAATAAATAGAAGAAAAAAATAAAGCAGAAAAGAAATAACTATATAAAAAATTTACTCAAAAATAAATAATGCAGAAAAGAAAAAAAATTATATAAAGCAAAAATATTCACAAAGAAACTAAATACGGCAAAAAAACTACTCAGAAATAAATAGAAGAAAATATTCACAAAGAAACTAAATACGGCAAAAAAAACTACTCAGAAATAAATAGAAGAAAAAAATAAAGTAGAAAAGAATTAACTGTATAAAAGAATTACTCAAAAATAAATAATGCAGAAAAGAAAAAAAATTATAAAAAAATGTTGGGGCGCTGTCCTGTGGGCCTGCCAGACCTTGGGTGTGCAAATACTTGCCCAGTAGGGCCAGCAGGCTCACAGGGCAGCGCGCCCTACTTAGGCCCAGAAGCCTGCTAAATAGAGGAGTTCAAAAGGGCAGTCGCGGCTGGGTTTATAAACTAGTGCGGCTGCCCTTCGCTCGGCGAGGTGGGACTAAACGTAGCGCACTGCGGGTGGCAGCGCACGGACAGTAGTACCGGTTGGTGGCTTCAACCGGTACTAATGTGTTGCTCTTTAGTACCGGTTGGAGCCACCAACCGGTACTAAAGGCCCTCGTTTCCCGCCGCTTGGGCTGGCCAAAATTGACTTTTAGTACCGGTTGGTGGCTCCAACCGGTACTAAAGGCCCCCCTATATATACTAGACTTACGAAAATTCAGTTATCGTCGCCACTTCCTGTTCCACTTCTCGCGCGAGAGTCCTCTCGATCTATCTCCGACAACGACGACGCCGCTGCACCGCCGTGCCGTCGCCCTCGCCGCCCCCGCCGCCCGTCGTCGTCGCCGCCCCCGCCGCGCCCGTCTCGATCGTCGCCATCCCCGGCCGCCGCGCCGGCCCGTCTCGTCGCCGTCCCCGGCCGCCGCCGCCCATCTCGTCGCCGTTCCCGGCCCCCGCCGCCCGTCGTCGCCGCCCCCGCCGCCCGTACGCGCCCGGCCCGTCGATCCATACACACACACACACACATGCATATACACATACACACACACACTCACACACCACACACACACACATACACACACACACTACACGTACACTACATATTTTTTTACTTATTTTCTGTTTTCTAGTGTTTAGATGAATTAATATATAGATCGAACTAGTTTATTTTTATAGTAAATGCTTAGTTTGAACTAATTGAATTAATATAACTAGTTTATTTGTAGTAAATGCTTAGTTGAACTAGTTGAATTAATATATATAACTAGTTTATTTTTAGTAAATGCTTAGTTGAACTAGTTGAATTAATTAATATAATAACTAGTTTATTTTTAGTAAATGCTTAGTTTGAACTAGTTGAATTAATATAACTAATTTATTTTTAGTAAATGTTTAGTTGAACTAGTTGAATTAATATATAGAACTAGTTTACTTTTAGTAAATGTTTAGTTGAACTAGTTGAATTAATATATAGAACTAGTTTATTTTTAGTAATTACTTAGTTGAACTAGTTGAATTAATATAACTAGTTTATTTTTAGTAAATGCTTAGTTGAATTAATAGAAGTAGTTGAATGAATTGAATTAGTAAGTGTTTAATGTTTCGCCTAATATGAACATAGGAAATGTCGTCTGACGACGGAAAAAATTTCATTATGTGCGAATACTGTGAAGACCAGCGCGGCGAGTGCGACAGAAATTTCCTTGTTGATGGTAGGCGATTCAGCATCAAGCTGGATGAGACCTTCGAATTCGATACAGTAAGTCACAACGACAAGTCTGTTTTCGTAATTAAGCATGACTTATATATGCTTCATTTGCCTGACTTATAATTTTTAATTTTCACTATTCTACTAGCGCATCCCCTGCCATGCAAGAATTTTTGTCCTGGATAAGATAGGTTTCAAAGATATGGAAACTATGGAGGTAAAGAGAGCTTACCTGAAAACTGAGCATGATGGTTATACTTTCAACGTTAAAGTATTCAATGCACACACGTACACCTATTTTGAATGCAAAACTTGGCAAGCACTATGCAAGGCTTATGCATTTGAGCCTGGTATGGTTATCACCTTTGATATTCGTCCGGAAGATGATATTGAAGGTAATAGAGACATATGGGTCGATGTGCAGACGCCTCCAGTTCTACCATTATGTGAGTTCTTCTCAACTATATTTTTGTTTTTGATATTGCTTATTCAAAAATAACTGACAACTAATTTCTATTGACAGCTTATCTCCATTCAACCAAACATGTCCGGCGCTTGGTAGACAGGACCTACTACTGTCCCGGAGCTGAACTAAAGTGCGAGGAGATAAGTCATTATGTTTCATGGCTTGAGGATCTTCTAACTGTCAAGACAAAAAAATTTCCTGCACTTAGAAATGTTAGTACTCAAAACGTGCGACCAATAGTGATGGTATTGAACTATGGTCACATCTATTTAGGAATGATGGTAAGATATTTACTATTTGTTCTCAGTGCATATTTTGCATACATAATTTTTTTGCTAGACTTTCATTGCTAAGTATATTAATTAAGTACTATACGATGTTCTTCAACAGGGACTCCCGATGACAGTTGTGCCTCAGGGTATCGAGACTAAAGGTCAGATGTCAATTGTTAGCTTACGGCCAAGATATCCTGCATTGCACATGAATGCATTCAGGATTTTTAGAAGCGATGAATGCTTAATAGTGAAAGATTGGAGGAAAATTGTTAATGATCGCAGAGAAGTACTAGGGGGCAGCAATGAGAAGCGCAGCCCACGATTAGGAGACAGGTTCATCTGTATGCTCCAGTATGATCAATCACGAGAGCTATACATGTTCTATGCTATTTTACCAGAGAGAGAGTAGCTAGCAGGAGTGATTTAGCTAGTTCTTCATGCTGCTCTTAATTAGTACTCGATGTCCGTGTTCTTCGTTCTGAACTTAAGTGATTTGCTTTTGTGGTGTTATATATGAACGCTTATAATATCATGACAATCATGTATGTTGAACTCGATGATATTTTTGCTTCTGGTACAAGTGAATGTTTCTTCTTTAAGCTAGTAGTGCTGGTGATGATATTTTTCCTACGTTACCTAAGTGATCAAGTATATGCCATATCCGTATAGTTGATCAAGTATAATATGGATGCATGGCATATACTTGATCACTTAGCTAGCTAGCTAGCTAGCTAGAGATATCCAATAAATGCATCCAGTCAAAACTAATCCGCGGTACTTTCACCTAATGATTTAACAACTCATTATAATGTAAAACAATCACTAGATTAAATTGAAAACACAAAATTAAAGAAAAATAAAAAAAACACCCAAACATTTAGTACCGGTTGGTGTTACCAACCGGTACTAATGCCCTACACGCAAACGGGCCTGGCTCGTGCCACGTGGTGGCACTTTAGCGCTGGTTCGTGACGAACCGGTACTAAAGGGAGGTGACCTTTAGTCCCCACTCTTTAGTGCCGGTTGGTGAACCGGCACTAAAGCCCGTCACGAACCGGCACTAAAGGCCGTTTCTGTACTAGTGGACCCTGCCGCAGGGTCAGGTGGGCCTCCTGCATGTGGCTCTGGTCGGGCACCGCGTGCGCCGGCTCAGCGGGCCGCTCTCGCGGTTGGGCCAGGCGGGCCCCTCGCACGTGGCTTTGGTCGGGCGCCGCTGCATGAGGGAGCAGCTGGGTCCCCTTCGCGTGGCCCAGGTGGGGCCGCGTCCTCCGATGCGTCCCTGGATGCGCCAATTGGCATCGTGGGAGAGGCCGCTGGCAGCACCGGCGCATCTCTACAGGAGCTGCATCCCAGCGAATCTTCTGCGGCTGCTAGATCTGATGTGTCATCATCATCCAATCGGCTTCAACAACACCTTTCTCGCCCGGCTCCGCCGCCTCCTGAATGCTCCCGCACCAGATCACAGAGTGGTATCACCAAACCCAAACTTTACAATGATGGCTGTGTACGTTGGGGCTCCTTTTGTGCAACAGGTGAACCACAAAGTGTGAGTGAAGCCCTTGGTGAACCACGATGGAAGGCGGCCATGGATGAGGAATTTGCTGCCCTTATCAAAAACAGAACTTGGCATCTTGTTCCACCAGCTAGAGGGAGGAACATTATTGACTGTAAGTGGGTCTATAAGATAAAATGAAAATCTGATGGTACTGTTGAAAGGTACAAGGCACGCCTAGTAGCCAAAGGGTTCAAGCAAAGGTATGGACTTGATTACGAGGACACCTTTGGTCCTGTTGTAAAGGCTGCTACCATTCGGTTGATCCTTTCAGTTGCAGTGTCTAGAAACTGGTGCATTTGACAGCTAGATGTAAAGAACGTGTTCTTACATGGTGTTCTTGAAGAGGAAGTGTTTATGCGACAACCTCCTAGGTATGAACATCACAAATTTCCACGTCATGTTTGTAAGCTTGATAAGGCACTGTATGGACTGAAACAAGCACCTAGAGCTTGGTACTCACGCCTGTCATTGAAGTTGCAGTCACTAGGTTTCTTTCCTTCCAAGGGTGATACATCATTGTTCTATTATCATCGTCATGGAATTACTATGTTTATGCTCATTTATGTTGATGATATTGTTATTACAAGTTCATCATCTAAAGTAGTTGAGGCCCTTCTCAAGGATTTGAATAAGGAGTTTGCTCTCAAAGACTTGGGTAATCTTCATTTCTTTCTCGGGATTGAAGTAAAGGTTGTGCCCAATGGTATTGTGCTTTCACAAGGGAAGTATGTGCAAGAAATTCTTCAGAGGATGGGGATGAAAGGTTGCAAACCGTCATCCACACCGTTGTCAACCTCTGAAAAATTGTCTCTTCATGATGGGGAGGTACTTAGCGCAGAGGATGCCACCAGGTATAGGAGCATTGTAGGAGCTTTACAATATTTAACATGGACTCGACCAGATATCTCTTATTCAGTCAATAAAGTTTGTCAGTTCTTACATGCCCCAACTACTGTACATTGGACTACAGTAAAAAGTATCCTCGGGTATTTGCAAGGAACTAAGGATCATGGACTCAAACTTGGCAAATCAGATTCAATGCTTGTGAGTGATTTTTCAAATGCAGATTGGGCAGGTTGTCCTGATGATAGAAGGTCCACGGGGGGTTTGCAGTCTTTTTGGGCAGTAATATGATTTCATGGAGTGCTCGTAAGCAACCCACTGTCTCTCGATCAAGCACAGAGGCAGAGTATAAGGCTTTAGCTAATGCAATTGCTGAAATAATCTGGGTACAGAACTTGTTGACAGAACTGGGTGTTCATCATCCAAAGGCAGCCTCACTTTAGTGCGATAACCTTGGAGCTACATACCTATCTGTCAATCATATTTTTCATGCCAGGACAAAGCATATCGAGATTGATTATCACTTTGTCCGTGAATGAGTGGCTGACAAACTGTTGAATATCAGATTTATTCCTACTGGTGATCAGGTAGCAGATGGTTTCACCAAGCCACTCACTCTGCGGCAGTTAGAAGCTTTCGGGTGCAATCTCAACTTGGATAGTTGTGATTGAGGGGGAGTGTTAAACATTGTATTTTCTGTGTATACACGGTATTTGTATAAACCGTGTATTATACGTTGTAGGCGTGCGTGTACATTGTGTGCTGGTCAAGGCAGGTAGTATCGATCTCCTTTATGTTGTAGTTATCCTATAGATAGATGAGATCGATCCTAACCTCCTGAACCTCTCTCTGTAATCTCTCGATGGCCTTGCGCCTTATTTAACACGCACGCGTCCCTGCCTGGGGCATACGCTTAACCCATCGTTTTACAATGCACCTACTACCTCCGTCCGGGTTTATTGGTCCCCATTGTATTTCGTGTCAAATTTTGACCATGGATTAAAGTAACAAAATGTTCACGCATGTCACCAAACATTATATTTTTGAAAACTATGTTCAAATACGAATCCAATGAGATAATTTTTCTTGACATGCATTAACATTTTGCTAGTTAAATCTTCAGTCAAAATTTGACACAAACTACAAAGGGGACCTATAAACCAGGACGGAGGTAGTATATATCAAAGACTATACTTGGCTCGGGAACCCCGACAAGATCACATGGATCAAATTGGCAAGTATTAAAAAAGCAAGCACCGGAAAGAGATAAAAACAGTAACAGGGCAGGAAATGTAAAACACTCTTGTAAAGTTAGTACTAATTGGTCAGTTCTCATAACTTCCCATGACAAACACGTTGAATCATGACATTACTGAACATGTCTTTTCGATGCGTGCAAAAGACCTACATCTTGAAGTTTCGCTCATCTACATTGACTACAGATTTGCTTGCACCTGAAGTTACTGCATCTACATGAAATAAATAAAATTGCCTACATCCTGAAAAGTAACTCCGCATTCAACGTGAAACCCAAAAGATAACTTGCCTGCATCCATCTGCACATCGAGAAAACAGAAAAAATCCTTCCTGAATTCATGAGAACTTTTTTTTCCTCTCAGTTCGCCGATCCACCCCCTCCCTCTCCATCCTCGCCCCAAAAGAGGAAGACAGATGGGCGCAGCATCCGCAGTGGAAGAAGAGAGACGCGAGCGTAGTTTGAAGGGGCTCACCATGTGACTTGCGGGAGCTGTTGACGTCGGGCCACACAGCTTCCTCGTCGTGCGGGCGCTCCTCATCCCACATCGCAGTTGCGCGTGCTGCTCGACGGCGAGCCGCTTGCTCCCTCGATGTGCGACTTCAATGACGAACCGCTGGGGGGCCGATAGCCCACCAGACCCTTCACGCCCAGTTGCCAGCAACCACCCCACTGCTCCGTTCCCCACCTCGGTTCCCTCGAAGCTCACCAGCGCACCAGCCCGCCATTCTGAGCGATTTGCATTCGCTGTTTCGTCCGGTTCGCACGGTACCTTTTACAGTGCTGCCAAAGGCTCAGCCGTCCATCAATTTTAACTTGTGCATTTCACTCTTGTATGCATGACATGTGGGCCTCATTTGGTGGGGCTTCGGTGACTGGCATGAGTTTTCTCTGCTCATTCGTAGGAAGTATTCACCCGAGCAGTGAAAACCTAAAAGGATCCAGCGACCCCCTCCTCTCTTTCTTTTCTATTTCCTCCCTCGAGCCGCTACCATCATCGTTTCCTCCTCTCGCAGAAACAAATTCGTGCCTCTCGCAGAAGCAAAGCAGTGTCTGTCGTGAAAAAAAGGAGAAAACACGATTTTTATTATGGTATGTTTCATTAAATTTTACGACCGGGGATGTTCATTTTGTAGATCCGACTGATCTATTTGATTGTGACTGCCAAAAATAGTGCTGGAGTTAGTTGTTGTTTCCCTTTTCAATCTGGGTTTTGTCTAAACCTGAAGAACAATTAACCCTCATGTTTTTGTACAGTTTGTAAGATGAAGTTAGATGTTGTTGCCCTTTTCAACTCGGCTGTGACTGTCATATTTTCTTTGAAACAAGCCAATTGACTTGCCATTTCTTTGAATAAGAGAGAAGTATTGTAACAAAACTCTACCAAGGAAAATAACATCACTCTAGCCGGTTGCTTGAGCTCGCATTACAGAAACCAAATGCATGACGCCCGCCAGCACCCACACACTTTTTTTTGAGCTAGCACAACAAAAGGGTTGTAATTCTTCATAAGAAAGTCTGCATGGCCGTGATAGAGTTGGATTCTGACATTTAGGACCCACAAGAAAAAAACCAATCCAAGGTTGTGTCGACTTAGTCAACAAACGATTTTGTCTGCCAGCCGTTGGATTGACATCTAACAT
Source organism: Triticum dicoccoides (assembly GCF_002162155.2). NCBI lineage: Eukaryota > Viridiplantae > Streptophyta > Magnoliopsida > Poales > Poaceae > Triticum > Triticum dicoccoides. The sequence goes on from NC_041391.1 coordinate 262,561,891, forward strand.
ATGTCATGTCTCTTCTATCTCTTATCTTCTTCCTCTAGCCATTCAAACGAAATCACGTCGTCGGTCTCGCCTTCTCCCGCCTCCCACGGATGGCTGCGCCTCCGCCAATGCATTGCCGCCCTACCGTACCCTCAAACGTTGGCCAGTCAATCTCACTACTCCCCCACATGACTTGTTATTCTCCGACAACGTCAGCCCCAACCCGCACCCGCACCCGAACCAGTCAACCCTCGTACTCCCCTCCGCCTGCGACTACACTGTTGCATCTTCCACGACTTCTATCTGTTCCCGTCCGAGGCTTCGCCGTCTGATATGTCTCCATTGTATCTACAATTTTTTATTATTCCATGTTATGATATTATCAACTTTGGATGTTTTATATGCATTATTATGCTATTTTATATCATTTTTGGGATTAACCTATTAACCAAGTGTCCAGTGTCAGTTGCTATTTTTTCCTTATTTTTGTCTTTACAGAAAATCAATATCAAACGCCAAACGGAGTCCAGACGGAACAAAAAATTTGGACGATTTTTCTTGGACCACAAGACACCCTGGAATCTTCGAAAATAAATCCAGGAATAATGCAAGAACCAGGACTTGAACCTGGCTGGGGATACCACTGTCCCTCTAACCACCCAACCACAGGTTGGTTTGCTTGGTGTCCGATTTCTATAGCGTGAAAAAATACCACGAGCTGCACACAGAGCAGTTAAGCATGGTTTTGCCTCTAACACTTCTAAAAAAATTAGTAACATACTAAATACTACCAAAAAAAGAAAAAGAAATATATATTTCCCTAATAATAAAGCGATTATCGCTTCTGCCCGCACGCTCACTGTCGTCGCGGCAGTTGTGCGGAAAAAAACCTGCTATTTTTTCTATTCAACCCACAGTCCCTCTTTTAGTAAGTGGAGGTCTGGAAAATGGTTTTTTCTTTACAAAAAAACCTGCATCTTATCTAGACGCCGATGCTTCCCTTCCAGCCATGGAGGAGCAGGAGAAGTTGAGGGGCAGGCGGAGCAGGAAAGTTGATGGGCGGCGCGGCAGAGTAGGAGAAGTTGATGGGCGGCGCGACGGAGGAGAAGTTGAGGGGCGGGCGGAGCAGGAGAAGTTGATGGGCGGCGCGGCCGAGAAGGAGAAGTTGAGGGGTGGCACGTTGATGGCGGCGACAACTTCGGGTGGGCTCGTGGGCGAGCGTGCTGCAGGAAAAATCGGGTCCCCGCCGGCGACCAGCTTGCTGGAGCCGATGAATGGACCCGCGCGCGTTGGCCGGCCTTGCTCTGGTGGCGGAGCTCGAGGGTGTGCTGGCTGCTGAACGTGGAGGAGCTGCTGCTCCTGCTTTTCCGTTGCATCGGTCGGCCTTCAGTGGCGGCGGTGCCGGCCTTGCTCTAAAGACGGAGCTCAAGGGTGTGCCGGCTGCTGCACGTGGCGGAGCTGCTCCTCCTGCTGTTCCACCGCCATCAGCCGGCCTTCAGTGGTGGCGGCTCGAGAGCAGGCTTCCGACAGCAGGAGGCGGTCTCGGTGCGGCGGACGATGACGGAGAGGCATGCCGGGCTCCCTGGAGAAAACGTGCGAGAGAGAGAGAGAGCGAGATTAGAGCATCTCCAGCCGTTCGGCCCCCAGGACACCGAAAAAGAGCCTCTTGGGGCCAAACCGGCGCTTCCTTGGCGCGTGGGGGCGACTGCGTTCCTAGTCGAGGCCCCCAGGTCGTCGCCAAAATCGCACGAACTCGGCGATATTTCATCCAAATTTGTACAAACTTGGTGATATTTCATAGAAATTTGTACAAAAAACAGATGGAATGCAAACTACTCCTACAACTATGCATATCCTTGATACGCCGCGGCCACCGCCCGCCATCTACATACCTAGAAGCTTGTAGAAACGGGTGTAGTCGCCGACATCGTCGTCGTCGTCGCGCACCGCGCCGGAGACGCCACCGTCCCTACTGCACCCCTACACAGGGTCACCGACACGAGGTGGGGGTTGGACGGGCCGTCCTCGCCCTCCTCGTCGTTGTCGAGGACGATGACGCCGCCCCCCTCACGTCCGCGGTGCCGGGCCTGGAGCTCCGCGTACGCACGGCACTGGCGTAGCACCTGCCCGCGGATGTAGTCCTCCCTCGCCCACCTGAGGGTTGTCGCGTCGTCGGGGGCCACCATGTCCACGTGCTCCGGCTTCATGGGGAGCAGCCCCCGCTCAGGCTTCGGCCGGACCAGACGGAGGGAGCGCAAGAAGGGGCTGGCACCCTCGTTGATGATGAGGGCGCTGCTGCGGGTTCGTGATGTCTACTACGCAATCGTCTTCTTGTATACGTTGTTGGGCCTCCAAGTGCAGAGGTTTGTAGGACACTAGCAAATTTCCCTCAAGTGGATGACCTAAGGTTATCAATCCCTGGGAGGCATAGGATGAAGATGGTCTCTCTCAAACAACCCTGCAACCAAATAACAAAGAGTCTCTTGTGTCCCCAACACACCCAATACAATGGTAAATTGTATAGGTGCACTAGTTCGGCAAAGATATGGTGATACAAGTGCAATATGGATGGTAGATATAGGTTTTTGTAATATGAAATTATAAAAAAAGCAAGGTAACTAATGATAAAAGTGAGCACAAACGGTATTGCAATGCTAGGAAACAAGGCCTAGGGTTCATACTTTCACTAGTGCAAGTTCTCTCAACAGTAATAACATAATTGGATTATATAACTATCCCTCAACATGCAACAAAGAGTCACTCCAAAGTCACTAATAGCGGAGAACAAAGGAAGAGATTATTGTAGGGTACGAAACCACCTCAAAGTTGTCCTTTCTGATCGATCTATTCAATAGTCCGTAGTAAAATAACACGAAGCTATTCTTTCTGTTCAATCTATCATAGAGTTCGTACTAGAATAACACCTTAAGACACAAATCAACCAAAACCCTAATGTCACCTAGATACTCCAATGTCACCTCAAGTATCCGTGGGTATGATTATACGATATGCATCACACAATCTCAGATTCATCTATTCAACCAACACAAAGAACTTCAAAGAGTAACCCAAAGTTTCTACCGGAGAGTCAAGACGAAAACGTGTGCCAACCCCTATGCATAAGTTCACAAGGTCACTAAACCCGCAAGTTGATCACCAAAACATACATCAAGTAGATCACGTGATATCCCATTGTCACCACAGATAAGCACATGCAAGACATACATCAAGTGTTCTCAAATCCTTAAAGACTCAATCTGATAAGATAACTTCAAAGGGAAAACTCAATCCATTACAAGAGAGTAGAGGGGGAGAAACATCATAAGATCCAACTATAATAGCAAAGCTCGCGATACATCAAGATCGTGCCGTATCAAGAACACGAGAGAGAAATCAAACACATAGCTACTGCTACATACCCTCAGCCCCGAGGGTGAACTACTCCCTCCTCATCATGGAGAGCGCTGGGATGATGAAGATGGCCACCGGTGAGGGATCTCCCCTCCGGCAAAGTGCCGGAACAGGGTCCCGATTGGGCTTTGGTGGCTACAGAGGCTTGCGGCGGCGGAACTCCCAATCTATTGTGCTCTTGGATGTTTTCAGGGTATATGGATATATATGTGTGAAAGAAGTCGGTCAGGGGAGCCACGAGGGGCCCACGAGGGTGGGGGGCGCGCCCTGGACCCTCGTGGCCACCTTGAAGTTTCCCTGACGTCTACTCCAAGTCTCCTAGATTGCTTCCGTTCCAAAAATAACTCTCCCGAAGGTTTCATTCCGTTTGGACTCTGTTTGATATTCCTTTCTTCGAAACACCGAAATAGGCAAAAAAACAGCAATTTGGGTTGGGCCTCCGGTTAATAGGTTAGTCCCAAAAATAATATAAAAGTGCTTAGTAAAGCCCATAAACATCCAAAACGGGTAATATAATAGCATGGAGGAATCAAAAATTATTGATAAGTTGGAGACGTATCAAGCACCCGCAAGCTTAATTCCTGCTCGTCCTCGAGTAGGTAAATGATAAAAACAGAATTTTTGATGTGGAATGTTGCCTAACATAATTATCAATGTACTCTCTCTTTATTGTGGCAAGAATATTCAGATCCATAAAATTCAAAACGAAATTTTAATATTGACATAAAAATAATAATACTTCAAGCATACTAACAAAGTAATTATGTCTTCTCAAAATAACATGGCCAAAGAAAGTTATCCCTACAAAATCATATAGTCTGGCTATGCTCTATCTTCATCACACAAAGTATTTAATCATGTACAACCCCGATTTCAGCCAAGCAATTGTTTCATACTTTAGTATTTTCAAACTTTTTCAATCTTCATGCAATACATGAGCGTGAGCCATGGACATGGCACTATATGTGGAATAGGATGGTGGTTGTGGAGAAGACAAAAAAAGGAGAAGATAGTCTCACATCAACTAGGCGTATCAACGGGCTATGGAGATGCCCATTAATAGATATCAATGTGAGTGAGCAGGGATTGCCATGCAACGGATGCACTAGAGCTATAAGTGTATGAAAGCTCAACAAAAGAAACTAAGTGAGTGTGCATCCAACTTGCTTGCTCTGGAAGACCTAAGGCATTTTGAGGAAGCCCATCATCGGAATATACAAGCCAGGTTCTATAATGAAAAATTCCCACTAGTATATGAAAGTGACAACATAGGAGACTCTCTATCTTGAAGATCATGGTGCTACTTTGAAGCACAAGTGTGGAAAAAGGATAGTAACATTGTCCATTCTCTCTTTTTCTTTCATTTTTTTGGTGGACTTCTTTGGCCTCTCTTTTTTATAAAGTCCGGAGACTCATCCCAACTTGTGAGGGAATCATTGCTTCCATCATCCTTTCCTCACTGGGACTATGCTCTAATAATGAAGATCATCACACTTTTATTTACTTACAACTCAAGGATTACAACTCGATACTTAGAACAAGATATGACTCTATATGAATGCCTCCGGCGGTGTACCGGGATGTGCAATGAATCAAGAGTGACATGTATGATAGAATTATGAAAGGTGTCTTTGCCACAAATACGATGTCAACTACATGATCATGCAAAAGCAATATGACAATGATGGAGCGTGTCATAATAAACGGAACGGTGGAAAGTTGCATGGCAATATATCTCAGAAGGGCTATGGAAATGCCATAATAGGTAGGTATGGTGACTGTTTTGAGGAAGGTATATGGTGGGTGTATGATACCGGCGAAAGTTGCACGGCACAAGAGAGGCTAGCAATGGTGGAAGGGTGAGAGTGCGTATAATCCATGGACTCAACATTAGTCATGAAGCTCACATACTTATTGCAAAATCTACAAGTCATCAAAAGAAAATACTACACGCGTGCTCCTAGGGGAAGGGTTGGTAGGAGTTAACCATCGCGCGATCCCGATCTCCACACATAAGGAAGACAATCAATAAATAAATCATGCTCCAACTTCATCACATAACGGTTCACCATACGTGCATGCTACGGGAATCACAAAATTTTAACACAAGTATTTCTCAATTTCATAATTACCCAACTAGCATGACTCTAATATTACCACCTTTATATCTCAAAACAATTATCAAGGATCAAACTTCTCATAGTATTCAATGCACTTTATATGATAGTTTTTATTACCAAAGCAAATTACCATGTTGTTCAAAAAGACTCTCAAAATAATATAAGTGAAGCATGAGAGTTCATCTATTTCTTCAGAATAAAACCACCACCGTGCTCTAAAAAGATATAAGTGAAGCACTAGAGCAAACGACAAACTACTCCAAAAGATATAAGTGAAGATCAATGAGTTGTCAAATAATTGTGCAACCATGTGAAGACTCTCTAACATTTAAGAATTTCAGATCTTGGGATATTATTCAAACAGCAAGTAAAGCAAAATAAAATGATATTGCAATGATAGCACAACTCATGTGAAGAAGCAAAAACTTAGGCTCAACCGATACTTGATATGTCTCCAACGTATCTATAATTTATGAAGTATTCATGCTATTATATTATCCATCTATGATGTTTTATATGCATTTATACGTCATTTTATATGATTTTTGGGACTAACCTATTAACCTAGAGCCCAGTGCCAGTTTCTGTTTTCTCCTTGTTTTAGTGTTTTACAGAAAAGGGATACCAAACAGAGTCCAATTGACGTGCCAATTTTTGAGGATTTTTTCTGGACCAAAAGAAGACCACGGAGCATCGGAGTTGGGCCAAAGGAGTCCCGGGCTGCCCACGAGAGTGCCCCCCCCCTAGGGCACGGCCCCCTATCTCGTGGACAGCCCCGAGGTCCCCTTGATGTGAAACCAACGCCAAAAATTCCTATAAATAGAGAAACCTTCGGGAATTAACCTAGATCGGAAGTTCCACCGCTGCAAGCCTCTGTAGCCACGAGAAATCAATCTAGGCCCTCTCTGGCACCCTGCCGAAGGGGGCCATCATCACCGGAGGCCATGGAGGAGGATCTCGGAGGGGCCATGATCGCCATGAAGGCCAAGGACCAGAGAGGGAAAGCCATGGAGGAGGAAGCACAAGGGGGAGAACCTCTCCTCCTCCCTCTTGGTGGCACCGGAGTGCCATCGGGAGGGGAATCATCGCCACGGTGAACGTCTTCATCAACATCACCATCATCATCACCATCCTCATCTCTTTTACGCGGTCCACTCTCCCGCACCCCATTGTAATCCCTACTTGAACATGGTGCTTTATGCTACATATTATGATCCAATGATGTGTTGCCATCCTATGATGTTTTGAGTAGATATCTTTTGTCCTTGGGTTGATTGGTGATCTAGATTGGTACGAGTTGTATGTTTTATTCTGGTGCTGTCCTATGGTGCCCTCCGTGTCGCGCAAGCGTGAGGGATTCCCGTTGTAGGGTGTTGCAATACTTGCATGACTCACTTATGGTGGGTTGCTAGAGTGACAGAAGCTTAAACCCGAGTAAGGGGGTTGTTGCGTATGGGATAAAATGGGACTTGATGCTTTAATGCTATGGTTAGGTTTTACCTTAATGATCTTTAGTAGTTGCGGACGCTTGCTAGAGTTCCAATCATAAGAGCATATGGTCCAAGTAGGAAAAGTATGTTAGTTTATGCCTCTCCCTCATATGAAATTGCAATGACGACTATCGATCTTGTTAACAATTGCTTAGGACAATTCCGCACACCGATCCAGCATTATTCCACACTCACTATTTATATTATTTAGTAGTATATTCTAACTTTATGATAACAGCACCTACTTTTATATTTTCGCTCTCCGATATCATACAAAGTTATCCTCTTTATACCCACAAAACAGTTTTATTTCTTGTTTCTAGTTGGAAGCAACGTTCGGTGCACGTAGAGTCGTATCAGTGGCAGATAGGGCTTGAGAGAATATTGATCTTACCTTTAGCTCCTTGTGGGTTCTACACTTCATACTTATCACTTCCACCTTTGGAAATTGCTACAATGATTCCCTGCACTTGGGGATTATCAATACTAACTGATAATTGTTGAAGAAGAAAGGTGGGATGCCTACCGGGGCATCCCCACGCTTGGATGCTTGAGACTTCTTGAAATATTATCTTGGAGTGCCTTGGGCATCCCCAAGGTTGAAATTTTGTGTCTCCTTAATTCCTCTCATGTCATGGTTTCTCTATTTCTCAAAAACTTCATCCACATAAAACTCAACAAGAACTCGTGAGATAAGTTAGTATAAACCAATACAAAAACCTTATGATTCTCTACTGTAGAAAATCATTAAAATTATTATTCAACAATGCATACTAAATGTCTCTGCATATTTAATACTCCTATCCTCAAATAGAATCATTAAACAAGCAAACATATGCAAACTCAAACATAACAGCAATCTGCCAAAACAGTACAGTCTGTAAAGAATGCAAGAGTATCAATACTTCCCTAACTCCAAAAATTATTCCAATTTACCACACTGTAGAAGATTTATCATATCTCATTATGCAAAAAGTTTCATCATTTTATCATTTTCTGACTTTTCTAGGGAATTTTTGCAACAGCGGCAAACTTTCTGTTTTGAAACAGCAACATGTATACATGCAAAATAAGCATGGTAAAGGTTATCCTTGACATTTTTATTGAAAGTAGAGATGCAAAAGATTATTATAAATAACAGCAACCAAATACTAATAAAATAAAATGACTCTCCAAGCAAAACACATATCATGTGGTGAATAAAAATATAATTCCAAGTAAAGTTACCGATGAACGAAGACGAAAGAGGGGATGCCTTTCGGGGCATCCCCAGGCTTAGGCTCTTGGTTGTCCTTGAATATTAGATTGGGGTGCCTTGGGCATCCCCAAGCTTAGGCTCTTGCCACTTCTTATTCCATAGTCCATCGAATCTTTACCCATAACTTGAAAACTTCACAACACAAAACTCAACAGAAAACTCGTAAGCTCTGTTAGTATAAGAAAATAAATCACCACTTTTGGTACTGTTGTGAACTCATTCTAAATTCATATTGGTGTAATATATACTGTATTCCAACTTCTCTATGGTTCATACCCTCCGATACTACTCATACATTCATCAAAATAAGCAAACAACACAATGAAAACAGAATCTGTCAAAAACAGAACAGTCTGTAGTAATCTGTATCATTCGAATACTTTTGTAACTCCAAAAATTCTGAAATAAATGGGTGGACGTGAGGAATTTGTTATTAATCATCTAGAAAAATAATCAACCTAAAATCACTCTCCAGTAAAAAGTGGCAGCTAATCTCTTGAGCACAAAAGTTTCTGTTTTTTACAGCAAGATCGCAAAGACTTCACCCAAGTCTTCCCAAAGGTTCTACTTGGCACAAACACTAATTAAAACATAAAACCACATCTAACGAGAGGCTAGATGAATTATTTATTACTAAACTGGAGCAAAAGAAAAGGACAAAAATAAAATTGGGTTGCCTCCCAACAAGCGCTATCGTTTAACGCCCCTAGCTAGGCATGATGATTTCAATGATGCTCACATAAAAGATAAGAATTGAAATATAAAGAGAGCATCATGAAGAATATTACTAACACGTTTAAGCCTAACCCACTTCCTATGCATAGGGATTTTGTGAGCAAACAACTTATGGGAACAATAATCAACTAGCATAGGAAGGCAAAACAAGCATAACTTTAAAACTTTAAGTACATAGAGAGGAAACTTGATATCATTGCAACTCCTACAAGCATATATTCGTCCCTCAAAATAATTTTGAGTAGCATCATGAATGAATTCAACAATATAACCATCACATAAAGCATTATTTTCATGATCTACTTGCATAGAAATTTTACTACTCTCCACATAAGCAAATTTATTCTCATCAATAGTAGTGGAAGCAAAATCAAAAAATAACTATCATGTGAAGCATAATCCAATTGAAAATTAAAATCACGATGACAAGTTTCATGGTTATGTTTATTCTTTATGGCATACGTGTCATCACAATAATCATCATAAATAGGAGGCACACTTTCATCGTAATAAATATTCTCATCAAAACTTGAGGGACTAAAAATATCATCTTCATGAAACATAGCATCCCCAAGCTTGTAGCTTTGCATATCATTAGCATCATGGATATTCAAAGAATTCATACTAACAACATTGCAATCATGCTCATCATTCACAAATTTTATGCCAAGCATTCTATGTAATTCTTCTTCTAGTACTTGAGCACAATTTTCCTTCCCATCATTTTCACGAAAGACATTAAAAAGATGAAGCATATGAAGCACCCTTAATTCCATTTTTTGTAGTTTTCTTTTATAAACTAAACTAGTGATAAAACAAGAAACTAAAAGATTCGATTGCAAGATCTAAAGATATACCTTCAAGCACTCACCTCCCCGGCAACGGCGCCAGAAAAGAGCTTGATGTCTACTACGCAACCTTCTTCTTGTAGACGTTGTTGGGCCTCCAAGTGCAGAGGTTTGTAGGACAGTAGCAAATTTCCCTCAAGTGGATGACCTAAGGTTTATCAATCCGTATGAGGCGTAGGATGAAGATGGTCTCTCTCAAACAACCATGCAACCAAATAACAAAGAGTCTCTTGTGTCCCCAACACACCCAATACAATGATAAATTGTATAGGTGCACTAGTTCGGCGAAGAGATGGTGAAAGAAGTGCAATATGGATGGTAGATATAGGTTTTTGTAATATGAAATTATAAAAAAGGAAAGGTAACTAATGATAAAAGTGAGCACAAAGGGTATTGCAATGCTAGGAAACAAGGCCTAGGGTTCATACTTTCACTAGTGCAAGTTTTCTCAACAATAATAACATAATTGGATCATATAACTATCCCTCAACATGCAACAAAGAGTCACTCCAAAGTCACTAATAGCGGAGAACAAACGAAGAGATTATTGTAGGGCACGAAACCACCTCAAAGTTATCCTCTCTGATCGATCTATTCAAGAGTCCGTAGTAAATTAACACGAAGCTATTCTTTCCATTCAATCTATCATAGAGTTCGTACTAGAATAACAACTTAAGACACAAATCAACCAAAACCCTAATGTCACCTAGATACTCCAATGTCACCTCAAGTATCCGTGGGTATGATTATACGATATGCATCACACAATCTCAGATTCATCTATTGAACCAACACAAAGAACTTCAAAGAGTGCCCCAAAGTTTCTACCGGAGAGTCAAGATGAAAACGTGTGCCAACCCCTATGCATAAGTTCACAAGGTCACTGAACCCGCAAGTTGATCACCAAAACATACATCAAGTAGATCACGTGAATATCCCATTGTCACCACAGATAAGCACTTGCAAGACATACATCAAGTGTTCTCAAATCCTTAAAGACTCAATCCGATAAGATAACTTCAAAGGGAAAAATCAATCCATTACAAGAGAGTAGAGGGGGAGAAACATCATATGATCCAACTATAATAGCAAAGCTCACGATACATCAAGGTCGTGCCGAATCAAGAACACGAGAGAGAGAGAGATCAAACACATAGCTACTGGTACATACCCTCAGCCCCGAGGGTGAACTACTCCCTCCTCATCATGGAGAGCGCCGGGATGATGAAGATGGCCACCGGTGAGGGATCCCCCCTCCAGCAGGGTGCCGGAACAAGGTCCCGATTGGTTTTTGGTGGCTACAGAGGCTTGCAGCGGCGGAACTCCTGATCTATTATGCTCCCGGATGTTTTCGGGGTATATGGATATATATGTGTGAAAGAAGTCGGTCAGGGAGCCAACAGGGCCCACGAGGGTGGGGGGCCACGCCCAGGGGGTAGGGCGCGCCCTGGACCCTCGTGGCCACCTCGAAGCTTCCCTGACATCTACTCCAAGTCTCCTAGATTGCTTCCGTTCCAAAAATAACTCTCCCAAAGGTTTCATTCCATTTGGACTCCGTTTGATATTCATTTTCTTCAAAAGACTGAAATAGGCAAAAAACAGCAATTTGGGCTGGGCCTCCGGTTAATAGGTTAGTCCCAAAAATAATATAAAAGTGCTTAGTAAAGCCCATAAACATCCAAAACGGGTAATATAATAGCATGGAACAATCAAAAATTATAGATACATTGGAGACGTATCAGTGTGGCGTCGAAGCGGCGTTTCCTCCGGTTCCGACTTGACGGGGAGGAGCACCGGCGAGCCGGACGAGAGCGAGCCGGAGCCCGACGAGGAGGACGCCCCCGGCTCCATTTGCCGTGGCGTCGAAAGAAGGACAGCCGCGGAGGGTACACGAGGCGCGACATGTTGCCGGCCTCGATGTGGTCGAGGACGACCTCGAGGGTTGGCCGGGCACTCCCCACCACTCGCGCCGCCTGTAGGTGTTGTGGCGTCCGCGGGGGATGATGCCGTTGGCGGAGGCGATCTGGTCTTCACGGTGGTGCTCAAAGTACATCGTCCATAGCGTGTGGCTGTCGGGGGCGTACCTCGGCTCATTGCGTTGCGCCTCCATCAGCGACGAGCAGATGCGAGCGATCTCGGCCCGCCGCGCAGCCCCTTCGGGCACCGGGACGCCGCCGGCGCTCAACTTCCATGACCCCGGCACACGCATGTTCGAGGGCGCCAAATATTCGGCCTCATAGAGGAGGCATGCCTCCGGCTCTTGGAGATGGCGGCGGCTGAAGCCGTTTGCCGCCGCGCGTCGCCTGGGGACCTCGCAGTCATTGCTCGTCGGCGGGAAGGAGGGAAGTGTGTTGCTTCATGTGGCAATGTGAGGCGATGTGTGGCTGCCCGGCGGGGAGGTCGCCTTTTATAGCCGCAGCAGGGCGGCGAGAGCTTGCATGCCAGGCGACGCGTGGCGGAAGCGGTAGGACGTGTGTCGGTGGCGCCTTCACTGCGCCTCCCGTGAGGCATCAATGAAGGCTGACTGGGAGCAGCGCGGCATCCTTGGCATTGATTCCCGCAGGAAGCGAGGCGATGAGGACGACGAAGCGGCGTCTCGCTGACTCTGCGGCCCCATCCCTGTTCGCGCCAAAAATGCATCCCCCGGCGCCCCCAGGCACCCCCAGCATGCCGAAGGGTTCGGTCTAGGTCCGTTGGCACCAATTTCGGTCCAAACCGGCAAAAAACAGGCTCCTAGGGCGCGACTGGGCCGATTTTCGGTTGCCGGCCCAAAAAAACGCCCAAGGGGGCATGTTGGGGACGCGGCTGGAGATGCTCTTAGAGAGAGAAGAAGAAGGAAGAAAGCAGGGAGAGAGGCAAGCTGGCCTGCGTAAATCTAGTGAGGCAGTGGCGGAGCGAAGCTTTTCAGGGCGGCCCGACGCAGTTGGAAGAGCCGGGAGGTGGCCTCAGGGCCCCGACGGGTGCGGGTCAGCGTGCAAGAGACAAGCCGGGATGGGTGACAGAGGTAGAAGATAAGAGCAACTCTAGCAGACCCCGCAAAATCCTGACCCGCAAAATGCATTTGCAGTTCGACATAAAGCTCGTTTGCTGGTCGAGAACGAGCGCGACAGATCAGACACCGTAGATGAAACTGCATAATTTGAAAATACAGATTCGCGGGAGAAATTGCATGATAGTAGTTCATCATCACATACTACATATATCACATGATCTAACACTACAAACATTGTTCATACTACATACTACATTAGTACTAGTACTAGGGGTGGTGGGGATCTCATGGCGGTGAGCTCACGGCCATTAACGACGCCGTGGAGGAGCGAGGAGCTCAATCCTCCTCGCAGGAGTTGCCGAGGTTGATGTACTTCTCCCTTTGCTCCTTGCGGATGCACTGCCACTCGTCGGCCTTCTCCTTGGCGGCGAGGTTGGCCGCGACCGCCTGCTTGAAGACGAGGTCTTTGACCTCCTCGTGGTGGCATTGTCGCTCCGCTCGGCAATTGCGGTCGTGACCGCGTCATCGTCGGTGACGAAGTCCTCCGGCCCGATGACTCCGCGGCCAACCTTCACGGCGACCTCCTCCGGCTCGGGCTCCACCTTCACGACAACATCCGAATTATGGAGTTCAAGGAGTTGACTACGATGAGACTTTCTCACCCATAGCGATGCTTAAGTCTGTCCGAATCATGTTAGCAATTGCAGCATTTTATGATTATGAAATATGGCAAATGGATGTCAAAACTGCATTCCTAAATGGATTTCTGGAAGAAGAGTTGTATATGATGTAACCAGAAGGTTTTGTCGATCCAAAAGGTGCTAACAAAGTGTGCAAGCTCCAGCGATCCATTTATGGACTGGTGCAAGCCTCTCGGAGTTGGAATAAACGCTTTGATAGTGTGATCAAAGCATATGGTTTTAGACAGACTTTTGGAGAAGCATGTATTTAGAAAAAAGTGAGTGGTAGCTCTGTAGCATTTCTGATACTATATGTAGACGACATATTGTTAATTGGAAATGATACAGAATTTCTGGATAGCATAAAGGGATACTTGAAAAAAAGTTTTTCGATGAAAGACCTCGGTGAAGCTTCTTACATATTGGGCATCAAGATCTGTAGAGATAGATCAAGACGCTTAATTGGACTTTCACAAAGCACATACCTTGATAAAGTTTTGAAAAGGTTCAAAATGGATCAGGCAAAGAAAGGGTTCTTGCCTGTATTACAAGGTGTGAAGTTGAGTCAGACTCAATGCCCAACCACAGCAGAAGATAGAGAGAAAATGAAAGATGTTCCCTATGCTTCAGCCATAGGCTCTATCATGTATGCAATGTTGTGTACCAGACCTGATGTATGATTAGCAATAAGTTTAGGAGGGAGGTACCAAACTAATCCAGGAGTGGATCATTGGACAACGGTCAAGAATATCCTGAAATACCTGAAAAGGACTAAGGATATGTTTCTCGTTTATGGAGGTGACAAAGAGCTAGTCGTAAATGGTTACGTCGATGCAAGCTTTGACACTGATTCGGACGATTCTAAATCACAAACCGAATACATGGTTATATTGAACGGTGGAGCTGTCAGTTGGTGCAGTTCTAAACAAAGTGTCGTGGCGGGATCTACATGCGAAGCGGAGTACATAGCTGCTTCGGAAGCAGCAAATCAAGGAGTCTGGATGAAGGAGTTCATTTCTGATCTAGGTGTCAAACCTAGTGCATCAGGACCAATGAAGATCTTCTGTGACAATACTGGTGCAATTGCCTTGGCAAAGGAATCCAGATTTCACAAAAGGACCAAGCACATCAAGAGACGCTTCAATTCCATCCGGTACCAAGTCCGGGTGGGAGACATAGAGATTTGCAAGATACATACGAATCTGAATGTTGCAGACCTGTTGACTAAGCCTCTTCCACGAGCAAAACATGATCAGCACCAAGGCTCCATGGGTGTTAGAATCATTACTGTGTAATCTAGATTATTGACTCTAGTGCAAGTGGGAGACTGAAGGAAATATGCCCTAGAGGCAATAATAAAGTTATTATTTATTTCCTTATATCATGATAAATGTTTATTATTCATGCTAGAATTGTATTAACCAGAAACATGATACATGTGTGAATACACAGACAAACTTAATGTCACTAGTTTGCCTCTACTTGACTAGCTCATTAATCAAAGATGGTTATGTTTCCTAACCATAGACATGATTTGTAATTTGATTAACGGGATCATATCATTAGGAGAATGATGTGATTGACTTGACCCATTCCGTTAGCTTAGCACTTGATCGTTTAGTATGTTGCTATTGCTCTCTTCATGACTTATACATGTTCCTACAACTATGAGATTATGCAACTCCCGTTTACCGGAGGAACACTTTGTGTTCTACCAAACGTCACAACGTAACTGGGTGATTATAAAGGAGCTCTACATATGTCTCCAAAGTTACATGTTGAGTTGGCGTATTTCGAGATTAGGTTTTGTCACTCCGATTGTCGGAGAGGTATCTTTGGGCCCTCTCGGTAATGCACATCACTATAAGCCTTGCAAGAAATGTAGCTAATGAGTTAGTTACGGAATGATGCATTACATAACGAGTAAAGAGACTTTCCGGTAATGAGATTGAACTAGGTATTGGGATACCGACGATCGAATCTCGGGCAAGTAACATACCGATGAAAAAGGGAACAACGTATGTTGTTATGCGGTTTGACCAATAAAGATCTTCGTAGAATATGTAGGAGCCAATATGAGCATCCAGGTTCCGCTATTGGTTATTAACTGGTAATGTGTCTCGGTCATGTCTACATAGTTCTCGAACCCGTAGGGCCCGCACGCTTAAAGTTTCGATGACAGTTATATTATGAGTTTATGAGTTTTGATGTACCGAAGGTTGTTCGGAGTCCCGGATGTGATCACGGACATGATGAGGAGTCTCGAAATGGTCGAGACATAAAGATTGATATATTGGAACCCTATATTTGGATGTCGGAAGTGTTCCGGGTGAAATCGGGATTTTACTGGAGTACCGGGGGTTACCGGAACCCCCCGGGGGCTTAATGGGCCATCGTGGGCCTTAGTGGAGAAGAGGAGAGGAGGCCAGGGCAGGGCCGCGCGCCCCTCCCCCCTAGTCCGAATAGGACAAGGAGAGGGGGGGCGGCGCCCCCCCCCTTCCTTCCTCTCTCTCCCTCCTCTTTCCCCCTTCTCCTAGTCCAACAAGGAAGGAGGGAGTCCTACTCCCGGTGGGAGTAGGACTCCCCTTGGCGCGCCTCCTCCCTGGTCGGCCGCCCCCTCCCCCCTTGCTCCTTTATATACGGGGGCAGGGGGGCACCTCTAGAGACAACAAAAGATCATTGATCTCTTAGCCGTGTGCGGTTCCCCCCTCCACCATAGTCCTCCTCGATTATACACTACAAAAAAAATACACTTCCGTGATGATACGTGTTTGTCACAGTAGGTCGCGTTTTTTGTCATGCATGTACATCCATGACAAATTTATGACAAAATCAAGATAGTCATACCTGTGCTGTCGTAGAAGTGTTCCATGACATTACCAAAATTATCATCACGGAAGTGTCCACTTCCATGACGATAAATCACGCGTCACAGAAGTGCTTTCGTCAAGGGTGACCGGCACGTGGCATCCACCGTAACAGAACACCGTTAAGCTATCGAGTCAGATTTTGGATCCGATAACCCGTTAACAGCCCCGACCAATGGGAAATTTCCACGTGTAAAATTCTGATTGGCCGAAGGGAACACCTGTCAGCTCGTCAGTGGGCCAGATGTCGCCCGTCCATTGGAGGAGACATGCCTGTGGTACGTTGACACGTGGTTGGGCCCAACAGAGGCCCATATAGGTTAAAAAGGCCGGCCCAGTCAAAGGCCCGTAGAACTTAATCAGGTACTAGTGGGCCAGCCCAATAACGGCCTGCTTAATAAAGGCCCATTTACAGCCCGAAACCAGATCTGGCCCGTTAATTGTTCGCCCAATATTTGGGCCCATTTACGGCCCAAAGCCAGGTCTGGCCCGTTAATTTTTCGCCCAATATTTGGGCCCATTTGCGGCCCGAAGCCAAATCTGGCCCGTTAATTGTTCGCCAAATATTCGGGCCCAACTACAGCCCAGTGACTTTCAGCCTGTTAGACGCCTGATGTAGACATGGGCCCATTTCAGCCTGGTGTGACTTTCGGCCTGGGAATGGCCCGTGCTGCCCATGGGCCATATATGGTCCGACGGGACATCGGGCCCACTAACGGACTGTGCTAAAGGTGGCAACAGTTAAGCCCAACGTGACTTTGGGCCTGTTAAAGGCCTGTCGCGTAATTCGGCCCGTTGATGCCTGTACTAAGCTTTCGGCCTCTTAAAGGCCCATGATATCAGTGGGCCAACTAAGGCCCGAGATATGTTTCGTCCTGGTAACGGCCCGTGATCTAACTAGGCCCATAACAGCCCGGTCTACATTTCGGCCTACTGAAGGCCCGTGGACGACTAGTGAAAACTGAGGCCCAACATGCATTTTGGCCTGCTAAAGGCCCGTAGTTTCATCTCGATCGTAACAGGCCAGTACAATATTCAGCCTGTTAATGGCCCAACGCTACCTGGGCCGAACTAAGCGCTGGGTCGACAAAAGGCCCAACTAAAATATAGGCCGGTGTAAGTTTGGGCCTGGCGCAATGTGTGAAGGCCCCAATCATTCGGGACCAAGAAAGACGCAGGCCGGCCCAATTGTGGCCCGTTGTCGAATGTTTCGGCCCGGTCGACTACATCTGATTTTTTTTCAGATAGCGAATGATGGCAGTAACTAGTAGGAATTAAGAACAAACCTACTCTACACAATAAAGAAATTATGGCATAGTAACTGAGAATAAACCTACACTATACAATAAATGAATTAAGGTATATTACATCCACTGGGCATCGAAGTTCACCACCAGTGATCATAAAGCGCAACGAAGAAGCAGATTACAAAAACTGGGCACCATTGCAGCGTAACAAAATAATACTGAACCGAGACCACTTCCAAGACAGTTCAAGAAAGGTTAGCCTTGCGGGGAAACTACTGCGCAAGCTGCTAAGCAAGGCTGTGAGACCGGCCTAGCATGTCGGTCATAGCTTCCAGGTGTAGTTGTTTAGCGATGAGGTTCTCGTTGGTGTTCTCCGCAATCTTTCTTAGAGATAGGACTTCAAGTCGAAGTTGAGTTGCAGAATGCCTTTCTGCTAGAACTTGGGACTGAAGAAGTCGAACTGATTCAGACAACGAATTCTGTGAGCTTGTCTGACTGTTAGTCTCAAGTAACTTGAACACTGCATCAAGACAAGACTTTGGGGTTGTCTCGCTATCTTCAGGATGTTTTGCCTTCTTTGCTGCAATATATGTTGGGTTTGTCTCACAGCCTTCAGCAGACTTGTGCATGTCATCAGGCATATCACCCTGAAACAAAGCAGAGAGATGACAGGTTTTGCACGTGTATAAACAAAGATGATAACTATTCTGTCAATTCTATCCAATTTCAAATTAGAAAATAAAGAGTAAGTTCAAAATATCAATAGCATAATTTGGCATTGTTCATAATGCGGGGAGCTTCACCACACTATTGGATTACCATGTCAACATAAAAAGCATAGATGAAGGGCAAAGAAAATCATTGTATCTATTTTGGATAATGTGCATGGCATGTTGGTCATATCATCAACCACATCAGTAAGATAAAACAGGAGATGACAAGGTGCAAACGTGGGCTGCTTCACCACACACTAGATTATAGATCCACAAAACCAAGCATACATATAGGGAGTATTAAGTAATGTGCATGGTATGAATAAGAAATTTGGTTTTACAAGTAAAACTTAGAACTTACGGTTCTTACGAACATGCATTTTGGTAGAAACAGCAAACTAAACAGCAGTAAACGATAGGGAGTATGAGCAAATTAAACAGCAGTTGAGGATAAAGGCTTTAGAAGGACTGACTTACATTAACAGTTAACACCGGCTTTATAATGCCCTTCTCCATGTCAAGGGAAGGATAACTCAAGAATTTCAGCACATAATCTTCTTCATAAGCATTGCCTGTACTCTACATTTTGTAGAGAGTAATTATAGATATGATAATACTGGAAGGGATAGAGGATAATGAAGATAAGATGCAGATTGATGCTACATATCAACTACCAATCCCTGGGAGTACAAGCGTTATAGGACAATATGTACTGACAAGAGCAATGGGCTACACTTCTGCACTGGCATTGTCTGTGTATTCTACTTGTTGGTAAGATTAAATATAGATCTGATCTTTTTTAGTAAATGGTGGGCGAGGGAGATAAGATACAGAATGCTACAAAATGAACCAATCCCTCTTCCCATAATACAAGAGTGTTTTGAACACTGGTGTACTGTACAAAACGTTCTTATATTATGGAACAGAGGGAGTAGCTGTTAATGTAAGTATAGTGATAGACCACGTTCAGTCCTTACAAGAGGACTGTAGAGCTAAACCTCTTCAAAAGCATTGGGTTGATTCTAAATTTGTGTAAGAGTCCATACGGATCTTATAATGTCCACCAAATGGGCGATTACGAGGCTAGCATGTGCAGTGATGCTACATAATCAAACAGCTATGAAAGTAAGTATGGTCATACAGGGCAAGAGGTACTCATGAGAGCAATGCAGTGTGCAGTATAGTTGCGAGATTCTGTGGTCCCTTGAGAACGAATGTTCTTCTGCTAACAGTTTTTGTACAAGTGAGACATTAAGGCAAATGCAGAAATGTAGTTCAAATTGTGATGTGATATCATAGACAGTACCTTACGCTGCAGCCAAGACCAATGTGTAACAAGATTATTCCAGTCACCGTCGGATAAATGTAGCACCGGAGACTTTACAGAAATTTCGTTCAGAGGCTTGCCATTGAAGTGCGCTTGCCTCGGGTAGGAACGATACTTCATCATCGAGTGCTTGAAAAGCTTAACCAACTCTTGCTCGTCATCACAATCCAGTTTGCTCCTCGCCTATTTAAAAGAATGAAATCTTGTGTCTTCTGTCAGCAGAAACATATGCAGTAATGACCATGAATAACATTAGTACATTACTTACACATAAGTTGCGGAGGAAGACTGGAAATTGTTCTATGTCTGCGGTATTAGCTTTCCATGAAGGAAAGATGCGCACAAAGTTCCTGACAACAACATAAGCTTCGTCTTCTAAACTAGGAAGAAATGGAACATGGGTCCTATTTGCTGCAATTGGGGCTCTCTCTGGTTCGAAAAGGGATTTGGCAACTGGATTTGGTGTACTCTTTGCTGGAATGGGGGTTTTGCATCGTACAACTGGTGCTATGTCAACTGGTATAATCATATTGTTTGTTGCAGTTGGGGTCTGCTGAGTTGGGGCATCAGAAATGACCAGTGTAGTAGGGCTAGAGTCTGCTAGAGTTGGGGTATTTTCTGGGTCAGGCGATATTGCAACTACACCTAATGGGCTATTTGATTTATCAGGTGCCACTACCTTTTCCAAATACTTTGCTTGTGCTCCTCCACGATCAGCAATCGCCCTCTTCCTTTTAAACGTCTGATACACAAGAACAGCATTTGAATGGATAAATATGGTATGATGACAAATGGAATATGTACTGAAAATGGATAGGCAGGGCGTATTCACATACACGATGTGTAAACTAAGCTAATGGCAGTTCAACAAAGTAGAAGCAATGCAAAGCATCAGTTGCAAGATATGTGCGAGCAATGTAACCTTGGAAAGTTAGAGCAAGTACCTTGATGGGTGAATAAGATAGGGCATCTTCCTCTGACTACTCCACTAGGGAGCTACATTGACTTAGGTCTCCCTCTAGCTCAGAATCACTGTTAGGATCATATTCTGAGCATGAATCTGTAGGTGGAGAGCGTTTGCACTGCATTGCATCCAGACTTGATTTCAGAACCTTAATGCCAAGTTTGACAGCCATGGCATTGTTCTGCTTTATTCTTTTCATGCGCGCAAGCTCATAATCATTATGATGTTGTTCAGAATGTGAGATTCATGAAAACATAAAAAGTAGTCAGATTATCTATGGAATGCATTACGGATTCAACTCGGAGAGTGTCTCCCTATAAACCCCTGCATATGCAAAGTTCACCTCCCCAACCATGCTGACCAGACCACACACAAAAATACAAACCCCTTATGTCTCCATAACAGGCAGGCACACATTTCAAAACTGAAGTAGGAACATTAGAATCATATGAAATTCGTATTTGAACAAATAAACTAAGCAATTATGAGTGGCATAATGTTTAGCTTCAAGGGTGGAGTGTTGGTAGTGCGACACAAAGCAAGTAGGCAGACTGTATTCCATGTAAAAGATCGAAACCTATGTAAAAGCTGGAAATGACACTTTCTTTCTATACAATGCAGTGTTCGTTACCCACACATGATCGAAGAGATCACATAGAGAAATACTATTCACTCAGGTCTACGGTTCCAGTATTTAGAAACAGGGTGGTCCACCCTAAAAGAATATTGACAACAAATATGACAAGGCAAGCATAGATGTAGTGAATCAATCATTTACTTGTGAGCTTATTAGGACAAGTATGCAGAATTGTAACTGCAGTAAGAGATCGTCCAAAATTTGAATGAAGAAGTTTGTCTAGCACTTATTGTTTGCAACTAATCAACGTGAATAATTGGATATTATATCGAATGAGTAAGAAAGACAAGTAAAATTGTCAACAAACCTGGCTTGAAGTAGTAATCTGGGTCAATGTCACTACGACCAGCAATCCAAAATGACTAGTTTCTGTTCCGAGGGCCGGAATTTTGAAAACCCTGTGAACTTTAGAGGTACTAAAGATTACCGAAATACATCTGAACCATTAAGTGTAGGTAGCACTGAGCACACAACAAACCCTAATGACAGTCCCTGCCTAATGAGTAATGAATCAATTAGAAAATGGGTGATGAGCAGTGGCTGCTGAGTGTTGAGGACGTATCTCAGGATAAATTGGGTTGGCTTGGTGGGTGCTGCATGCCTGAGCCCTGAACGAACTGGGAAGGTAGGCATGGCGGCGCGCCTGGGCAGCGGTGATGCTGTTGGGCGAGCGGCTCCTGGCCTCCTGTTAGTCTGGCGTCTCCTCCTAGAGTCATGCCGTCCGGGGACGGCAAGTCACCGGTGAGGCAGGCAGCTGGGGGCGAGTAGAGATCGGAAGCGCGCAGCAGAACAGAGGGGAATCGGGGCCTGGGACGACCCAAAATCCCAGGGTGGGCCGGCCCACCGTGGGCACCCTGTAGAGATGCACACCCGAGCGGCGAACATGCATTTTCGAAACTAACTTAGGAACATTTAGCTGACCAATTAAACAACTCTGTTTTAATAATATCAGATTCGTATTTGAACATCTAAGCTTGTTTAGCTTGATGCGTGGAGCAGTGTTATTATGACACGAAGCACGTATTCTGATCGTATAGTGATCATAAAAGGGGGAACTCTAAGCATATTTTTTTAGCAAAAGAGGGTTTACCCTCCGATTTCTATTAAAGAAACCACCACGGAACCAACATGATCAATTAAACCCTAAGCATGATCAATTAAACCGTATTATGGCTGTGCCATGGCAGATTTGAAGCTGCAAACCGGAGAAATGATATTTAGCATCCATTGTTTGCTTCGAACTAAGAACTAAATTCTAAGAGCTGAAAAGAAAGTAGAGTAACCAAGTTAAGATCTATTTTCTGGTTGAGATCAAAAAGTTGAGGAGATATGAAGTACCACCTCTCTTGCGGCGCCGTGTAGGCATCGGGGGTGCGATGGCTGTCGGTGGCGTTGAAGCAGATCTGCGACTGTAGACGGGTGCATCGGGGGATAAGTCCCGTTGCGGTGGAAGAGAAGGTCGTGTGAGCGGCCCCGGCAAAGAGGACGAAAGCGCCGATGAAGGGAGAGGATGTGATGCAAGGCTATTGGTCCATCGCCGTGGATGAGAAACGTCCATCTCTAGCAGTGGACGACGCGGTCTTGGTAGGCGCTCCGGCATGGTGGAGGACGGTGGCAATGGATGTGGTGGAGGACGGCGGCGATGGATGGGGTGGCGGACGGAGGCTGGTGTGGGGATGGGGTGTTCTAGCGCGGACGGTGTATGAATGGGAAAATGGAGGGAGAGGTACGGGGAACCATGTTTTTGGGACGCGCCTGTCTGAGATATGGGAAAGTTATGAACTTAGCCCCCATTTAAAATTTGGACGTCTCATCGGTTGGGGATAGGATGGTAATCTCGCATCTCGCCAATATTTGTCCAGAGCGATTTCGGGCAAGGAGAGGGTGGTTGGCGCCCATGGTTGGCGCCCACGGTGTATGAACGGGGCTGACAGGTAGGGTGGTTGTGTCACGTCTGAGTGAAGTTACAAACCTGCCCCTATTGAAAATATTTGCCTACATCGATTTCGGCCGAGTCGAGTTTGTTTTGCCGCCCACCGTGTATGAATGGGGAATGGAGGGAGAAACAGAGGTCTTTCGGACGAGCTTGAATCAAATGTGTTTTGCCGCCCATGTTTGACGCCCACTGTGTCGGAATGGGCTCAGAGGCGGTCGTGTCACGTCTAATTGAAGTTACTAACCTACCCCTATTTAGAGCAGTGGAAATCGGGCCGATGGATTGTCTGTGTAATGGGTAGACAGTAATTTTCATCTCCCAAACACTTGGCTTCGGGCAGCCGACGTGGGAGTGGACATTTTGCAGCTTCTTTCGAATTTTGGGACAATAAGCATCCACATTTACCCTGGCAACTAAATTCGAATCCATTTTGTATTCCTATATGAATCTTTATAAATCGTTCTATGTGTTTTTATATATCTTCAAAAGGACGACAAAGATGTATTCCACTGTCATATATGAATATGGTTTACAAATGCCGATACTCAAATTCAGAAACTAGTATCCAGTTTAAGGTGAATTCGAATATTTGGAACACTTCATGTCCAACTCAAATGTCACACGCAGCATAATGTGTACTCCCGTTTAGATATGTACACAAGCGATGTGTAACGCCCTCGATGCGGCTATATCTCCCACGTGTCGAAGCATGACTTAGAGGCATAACCGCATTGAAAGCAATGTCGCAAGTGAGGTAATCTTCACACAACCCATGTAATACATAAGGGAAAGAGATACATAGTTGGCTTACAATCGCCACTTCACACAATTACATGAATAAAACATTACATCATCCAGATACAATCAAGGTCCGACTACGGAACCAAAATAAAAGAAGAACCCCAAATGCGACAAAGGTCCCCGATCGACCCCAACTGGGCTCCACTACTGATCAACTGAAACGAAACAACACAATGAACAAGATCTTCATCGAGCTCCTCCTTGAGCTCGGATGCGTCACCTGCACGGTTTCATCGGCACCTGCAAACTGGTTTTGGAAGTATCTGTGAGTCACGAGGACTCAGCAATCTCACACCCGCGAGATCAAGACTATTTAAGCTTATAGGAAGGATGTAGTAATGAGGTGGAGCTGCAGCAAGCGACTAACATACATGGTGGCTACAATCGCAAAAGAGAGCGAGAAGAGAAGGCAAAGCACGGTCGATAAAAGTATGATCAAGAAGTGATCCTATAGTAACCTACGTCAAGCATAACTCCAACACCGTGTTCACTTCCCGGACTCCGCCGAGAAGAGACCATCACGGTTATACACACGGTTGATGTATTTTAATTAAGGTCAACTTCGGGTTTTCTACAACCGGACATTAACAAATTCCCATCTGCCACATAACCGCGGGCACGGCACTCGAAAGTTTATACCCTGCAGGGGTGTCCCAACTTAGCCCATGACAGGCTCTCGCGATCAACGAAGGAATAGACCTTCACCCGAGACACTCCGATCAGACTCGGTATCCCGGTACATCAAGACATTTCGACAATGGTAAAACAAGACCAACAAAGCCGCCCGGATGTGCCGACAAATCCCGATAGGAGCTGCACATATCTCGTTCTCAGGGCACACCAGATGAGCCAGACGTCGGGTTGGCATAGACCCTGGTTGCCCAGGGGGCGCCGGACATCGCTCGGTTTGGACCAGCACCCGAAGGAGCACTAGCCCGGGGGGGGGGGTAAAATAAAGATGACCCTTGAGTCTGCAGAACCCAAGGGAAAAAGGCTTAGGTAGGAAAATGGTAAAACCACGGTTGGGCCTTGCTGGAGGAGTTTTATTCAAAGCGAACTGTCAAGGGGGTCCCATAAATCACCCGACCGCGTAAGGAACACAAAATCTGGGAACATAACACCGGTATGACGGAAACTAGGGCGGCAAGAGTGGAAGAAAACACCAGGCATAAGGCCGAGCCTTCCACCCTTTACCAAGTATATAGATGCATTAATTAAATAAGATATATTGTGATATCCCAACAAGTAATCATGTTCCAACAAGGAACAACATCTCCATGTTCCAACAAGGAACACACTTCAATCTTCACCTACAACTAACAACGCTATAAGAGGGGCTGAGCAAAGCGGTAACATAGCCAATCAACGGTTTGCTAGGACATGGTGGGTTAGAGGTTTGACATGGCAATTTGGGAGGCTGACAAGCAAAAGGTAGGCATCGTAGCATTGGCATGGCAAAAGAGCGAGCAAACTAGCATAGCAAAGATAGTAGTGATTTCGAGGGTATGATCATCTTGCCTGAGATCCCGCAAGGAAGAAGAACGAGTCCAAGAAGAAGACAAACGGTCGTAGACGAACGAATTCTCACAACTCCGGAACGAAACCGAAGCTAACGAGAGAAGCAACCCGGAAAGAAACAAACAACATAGTAAACCAACAAGCACAAACATGGCATGATGCACAACCAAGTATGATGCATGTCCAGTTTAAATAGCATGGCATGGCAGTATGCACAAACAATACTACAAGTTAAGTGGAGCTCAATATGCAACGAGTTGCATATTGATGGAACACCACATCGAATTATTTTAGTTTACTCTCGGTTAAGATACTCAACAATTATTAAATGTTGGTTAACATGGCAAGTGGTGAAGCATAACAAAAACTATACCATCTAAACAATTTAAATGGGGCCGGATATAAAAACAACAAATCCGGTAAATCCCCATATGCATTTAGCAATTTAAAGCAACAACAATTTTAAACATTTTAATTGTTGTTATCATGATGCGGATGACATATGCAAGTTTTATGCAATATTTATGAAAATGTTGACATAAGCATGTGAAGAAGCATTTTTCACCGTGGCGGAACGAAACGGGTGCCACGGCAACGAATCCGAAAATTATGCCACGGCAACATATCGGTTCCCGTAGCTCACGGAGATACCGGTGCAAAAGGAAGTGAGCGTGAGCGAGTCATGCAAGATGGTGGGGTGCTCCCGGTTACCGGGTTCCCACGGGTCGACGGCATGGCAAACAAGGAGGAACGTGCACGAAACAAACGGGCACGGTGCAAACATACGGTTCATATCATACAACATGCATTCGGTCCACGGTTGATCGTCTCGGGATTATACCTTTGAAGTGTGCATTTCGAAGCGGTTCGGGTTCGGAGCGGTGTAGAGGAAGTAGGCGTTCACGGGACGTCGTGGAAGTAGTTGTACACAGCGTCGGTAGAGGAAGTAGTCGTACACGGCAGCGGCGGATCGTCGTGTAGCCGTACATGTTCGAAGCAGAACTTGGCGTATCCATGTAGTAGGCGTTCCGGTCCTGTAGTCGTTCGAGCATCCGTGTGGTCTTACCGGTGGGGTACTTGGCGCTTGCGGTCCAACTCCGAGGTCATAGCCGTGTAGTCGAACTTGACGAAAACAGGTCTCGCTGGGGACTTGGCGCATCCATCATGAACTTGGTGGTACTTGGCAAATTCCACGCTCGGTGACTGTTGGACTTGGCGTCAACAGCAACAGGGGCGCGATGCTGGGACTTGGCGCGATGCAGGAGGCTGGCGCAGCGACGGGGAGGTAGAGGTCATCGGAAACAGCGGCTGGGTGCAGCAGCAGCTGCTGCTGCCGGCGGCGAGGTCGAGGCAGGTTGGTGACGATGAGGAGAAGCAGGAGGAGAGGCGGCGCGGGACTGATCCTGGCGTTGGAGGAGGACGGGCGGTGGCTCCTGCTGGCGCGAAGGCGGAGAGGAGGCTCCAGCTTGGCGTGGCCTCGTCGGCCGGCGGGTTGGAGCTCCGGCGGTGGCACTCGCCCGCGCGGTGCCGGAGATGGCAAGGGCGACGAAGAGCTGAAGGACGGCGAGGACGAGGGAGCTCCTGGTTCCCGGCGGCAGAGGAGCTCCAGCAGGGCCGAGGCGGCGGCAGGGGAGGGCCCCAGCAGCGCAGCCTGATCCGGCGGCGGCGGCGGGCTCCGGTGGCCGGCTGGTGGTGCGAAGGCGGCAAGGTCTACGGGGAGGCGCGGGGCCGTGTGGTTGTGGAGGGGATCGGGCGAGAGATGGTGTGGCGATGAGGAGGAGATGGGATCGAGAGAGAGGTCGGGCAGCGGTTCCCTGGCGGCGCTGGGTGGAAGGGAACGAGAGGGAGAGGGGGTGGATCGGGCAAGGGAGCGCCTAGGGTTAGAGCTGGTGGCGTGGCTGGGCCTTGGGCCGAAATAGTTGGGCTACTGGGAGGCTGATGGGCTCTCTTCGCCCTCTCTCTTATACTCTAAAACAGAAAATAACAAAGAAGAAAATGGAGAAGAAAGGAGGTGTTGGGGAAGAAGTTGGATGCGTAGATAATTTCCCGGACCCACAAAAATATGCTCGTTCCAAGAAAAATGGAGTGGCAAGATTGCAGGAATAAAATTCAAAGTCATTTGAATTTAATTCAAATGGTTTGAACAAGGACTAGGATTTAGAAGTGTCCAAAAATGTTGAGAATTTTTGGTGGAGCTCCGGAAGATGATGAAAGAATAAATGGCAAAGTTGGAGATCAAGAATTAAGACAACAAAGGCATTAGGATATTTTGTAAGTGTGTTTGCGGTAAATCCAAATAATTGGAATATTTACTATAGCTCTCTAAATATCGAGAGGATATGTTTTAAAGAGAATCACCATGTGAATTCCCTCGATTTAAATGGATCAAAGATCCATGCCATTTATTTAGTTGAGTTGCAAAAGATTTATGAGATGATGGCATGATGACATGATGCAATGCAAAAATAAAAAGGGCAGACACAAATGAAACACACGGCGAAACCCGGAATATATGGAAGTCTTCTCGAGCATCGGTCTCGGGGCGTTACAACACTACACCACTACGAGAGGATCTCGTCCCGAGATCTAGAATGACACCGGAGGGAAAATGGAAGAGAAAAAGAAAGGTAAAACTAAGTTGCTTCTTTTGACAAATGAGTGAAACCACGGACCTTGAAAAATTGAACAAATTGAAAGAAAGAATGCAACGGAGATGAACGAAGTTGAAAACACCCCGTTAGAAAAGAGGAACAAGGAAGAACAATTTCTTATAGCACTCCGGTTGAAAACAGATACAAGACTTGATAGGAAGAAAAGAGCTTGAGCAGAGGACACGACACTCCGGTTAAATGGACAATCATGAAAAGAACATGATCTTAAACAAACGAGATGATGGGTAGAGAAGAGCAACATTACAATACCTCCGAAACAAAAGAATAGAAGATAGATAATTGAAATAGAAGAATGGAGAAGAAAATGCCCTCTTATGCCACAACAGAGCTTGAGGAGGCATCCTTAGGAGACGGGTCGAGCGGAATTGTTGGAAAACCAACAACGAAGGAATAAGCTTGATACGGTCTTGTGGAATACATGTCAAGTTATGAGGTGACAAACTGCCACTACGGAAACAATTGCTTGCTTGAGATTAACGAAGAGATGAAAGCTTGTTCCATCAAGATGGAAAAGAGATAACTTGGGTCATTAATAAGCACCAAAATAGCAACATTCCTTAGGGAAGGCTTTAGGTGAAATCTATACCAAGATAACTCCAATGAAGAGATTGACGGTTGAAAAGTTCTCTTGAACAAAGAGAAAAAGATGGATTTAAATATGTCACTCTTGAAAACTTGTGAATCATGAAACGCGAAGGGAAATTATCACGAATGACCTAACACCACCTCAGAAGATAAGGTAGAAAGAATTGCACTTTGGAATGCAAGATGAAGAATGCTTGAACTCCTCAAAACAAGACATGTGTTGAACACCATGTTTAATTTTTTAGTATAGCTTGGCTGATCTTAACTTCAAGAGAAATCTTGAAGAACAATTGAAGAATGAAAAGAATCCTTGATGAACCACCACTCCGGTAATAAACGGATGATAAAAAGAAAGAGAAGTTGAAAACACAAGGTGAAGCCTTGCGATGATTTGGATGGAGCTTCGCGACGAGATAATGCGGAAAACTTAGAACTCCGGAAGAAAGATGAACAACAAGAAGCCAAGAATTTATTACTCCTGAACAAACTCCGAAGGAAAGGATTAATCACTTGGATGAAACCAGAATAAGAATTATGTTATGCGTATCCTTCACCGATTTAGATTGATGACAAGCAACGGATTTGGCATACAACTTATTCTCGTAGAAAGGATTAAAAGAGATATATCGAAACTTGAGAAGGTCTTCAACAAACCACCGGTAGGATTGGAACAACAAATGAATTGATATGATGAACAAGGAAGAGAGATCTTGAAAGAACCACCGTAAGAATTGAAATTGAACGTAGCAAATGCACAAATCACCGGGAAGAATTGCAAAATGAATGAAGATACTTTAGGGTATTTAGATACAAATGAACGAATAGATCACGAGCTGATTAGAGAATACTTGAATGATGCACCGGTATGATTTGGAGAACGAGAGCTGAAAGCTTGAATGAATAATACTGAGAAGATGGGCTTCAAAGAATGAAACTGAAAAGACTCCTAAAATGCTCCGGATGGGTGAAAAAGATTCTCACAATCGAAAACAATTATGAGAGGATGGCAACAAGCTAGCACCATGAATCTTGAAGAGAATAGAGCAAGATTAAAGAGAAACTCTTCTTCGGTCTTCAAATGATGAGAATGACAACGAGAAACACCACCAAGAATTATTGAGGCACACCGGAAGAATCAAAAGCGAAGAGGTTGAGCCAACTATGAAAAGAATTTGAAAGATCTTGGAGAAAAGCATTTGACTGATGATAACTCATTCTTACGTCAAACTTGGAGAAGAATTTAGGATAGCTCTGGGAAAATAGAAGAGTCAGGTAAGATCCTGGGAAATGACCTGTGGGTTAGGGCCCACTCAAAAGAAAACACCGTTGAAAATATTTAAAAGAGATGTTGCACCGGTTGAATTAAATGACTTGAATGAGATACCAATCTTGAAAGAGCTTGAATGAATGTAGAGTGGAAACACGAATCTTCGAGATATCTTGAGCACTCCGGAATAACAAATAGCGAGAAGTAGAATGATAATGAGGTGCACCGGTATGAGAAGACATTGAAATGAGGAAAAAATATGATCAACAAAACTTGACTTGAATTCACCGGGGAAGAGAAAGGAATGAGGAATGACGAACTAGTAGAACATCTTCTTGAGAACCACCGGGTAAGAACATTGACGGAAAAGAATGGAGAAACTTCACAAAAATAAAAGGATACTTGGTAAAGAAATCTTAGTCCTTGAGGAAAAAGGGTGGGTGGTCGGGAAAAAAAACAAAGGCAACTTGGAGACGGATGGAACAAACACCGTTGAGAAGAAATGATAATTGGTCTTGCTGATGTTGAAGTGATCGGATCCACTTGAAGAGAAAACACGCCGGTTGAAAAGGATTGACATGACAATCTCGATTGTCGAGAAGGATTGGTATTCACATCGGAGTATGAGAACACCATTTCGGAAAGGTATGGAATCAACACTTGACATTGAAGCAACTCTAATACCACAACTCAAAACAAAAACAAAGGACTGGCCTGCAGAATAAGCCGGAACAAACATATGATAGAGATTTCGTCCGAAGTTTTCGTGGTGGGGCCTACACGGGCTCGATCGTACAGCACCATCATGTACAAGGCAGTGCACATGACATACGAAGCGTCCCCGAGTCGGCATAGCCAAGGACTCTTTAAGACACAACGAGACCACTGTAAAACTAACCGTGAATAGGCGGACCACTAGACGTCGAACCCCAATTTCATATCATACATCCGTCGGAAAGATATCCTAAGAGCTACTTGAATTCCCACCTATGAAACTCCCGAAATTTTTCGGTTATGCAATCAAGTGTTGGGGATACAGGGGAAGCATAATATCTCACCCAAAACTAGCAAATCCTACATCCAGTTGTATCCATCCTTCAACACATAACCAAGAAACCTTCGGAAATCGTCTACCTCAACCTTCGAAAAGCATCCGTTATACGAGTCATGGCAATACTCCCGTACTCACCTCAGTACTGGGTTATCGGGGTTATCTCACCAACAACTGCATAAAAGAGATTTTCGATGTCGGCGTACTAAACTCAGGTATTCCAGAACTGCAACGATAAAATTATGACGACAACACCTTAGAGCTCAACTCCCCGGGACACTTCCACTAAACCCCTGACAGGAGGCACCAAGACAATGTTGTCATCATAAAACCATCGGAACGATTCCAAGATACCCGCGTGATCCTAAAATTTTTTTAGTGAAATTTGAGAAGAGAAGAGTCAAAACTCTACGTCAGGATGCCTTACCAGAGCGATGAAGAGACTGGGGAGTAAAAAGAATTCCTAACTCTCCGATATATATAATCCTAAATGACTCAAAACATTTTTCTAGACACAACTCGGCCGCTAAAAACGATCAAGCAGTGGGGCTCCTAAGGTTGGGGAAGGCTCTGATTACCAACTTGTAACGCCCTCGATGCGGCTATATCTCCCACGTGTCGAAGCACGACTTAGAGGCATAACCGCATTGAAAGCAATGTCGCAAGTGAGGTAATCTTCACACAACCCATGTAATACATAAGGGAAAGAGATACATAGTTGGCTTACAATCGCCACTTCACACAATTACATGAATAAAACATTACATCATCCAGATACAATCAAGGTCCGACTACGGAACCAAAATAAAAGAAGAACCCCAAATGCGACAAAGGTCCCCGATCGACCCCAACTGGGCTCCACTACTGATCAACTGAAACGAAACAACACAATGAACAAGATCTTCATCGAGCTCCTCCTTGAGCTCGGATGCGTCACCTGCACGGTTTCATCGGCACCTGCAAACTGGTTTTGGAAGTATCTGTGAGTCACGAGGACTCAGCAATCTCACACCCACGAGATCAAGACTATTTAAGCTTATAGGAAGGATGTAGTAATGAGGTGGAGCTGCAGCAAGCGACTAGCATACATGGTGGCTACAATCGCAAAAGAGAGCGAGAAGAGAAGGCAAAGCACGGTCGATAAAAGTATGATCAAGAAGTGATCCTATAGTAACCTACGTCAAGCATAACTCCAACACCGTGTTCACTTCCCGGACTCTGCCGAGAAGAGACCATCACGGTTACACACGCGGTTGATGTATTTTAATTAAGGTCAACTTCGGGTTTTCTACAACCGGACATTAACAAATTCCCATCTGCCACATAACCGCGGGCACGGCTCTCGAAAGTTTATACCCTGCAGGGGTGTCCCAACTTAGCCCATGACAAGCTCTCGCGATCAACGAAGGAATAGACCTTCACCCGAGACACTCCGACCAGACTCGGTATCCCGGTACATCAAGACATTTCGACAATGGTAAAGCAAGACCAGCAAAGCCGCCCGGATGTGCCGACAAATCCCGATAGGAGCTGCACATATCTCGTTCTCAGGGCACACCGGATGAGCCAGATGTCGGGTTGGCATAGACCCTGGTTGCCCAGGGGGCGCCGGACATCGCTCGGTTTGGCCAGCACCCGAAGGAGCACTGGCCCCGGGGGGTAAAATAAAGATGACCCTTGAGTCTGCAGAACCCAAGGGAAAAAGGCTTAGGTAGGCAAATGGTAAAACCAAGGTTGGGCCTTGCTGGAGGAGTTTTATTCAAAGCGAACTGTCAAGGGGGTCCCATAAATCACCCGACCGCGTAAGGAACGCAAAATCCGGGAACATAACACCGGTATGACAGAAACTAGGGCGGCAAGAGTGGAAGAAAACACCAGGCATAAGGCCGAGCCTTCCACCCTTTACCAAGTATATAGATGCATTAATTAAATAAGATATATTGTGATATCCCAACAAGTAATCATGTTCCAACAAGGAACAACATCTCCATGTTCCAACAAGGAACAAACTTCAATCTTCACCTGCAACTAACAATGCTATAAGAGGGGCTGAGCAAAGCGGTAACATAGCCAATCAACGGTTTGCTAGGACATGGTGGGTTAGAGGTTTGACATGGCAATTTGGGAGGCTGACAAGCAAAAGGTAGGCATCATAGCATTGGCATAGCAAAAGAGCGAGCAAACTAGCATAGCCAAGATAGTAGTGATTTCGAGGGTATGATCATCTTGCCTGAGATCCCGCAAGGAAGAAGAACGAGTCCAAGAAGAAGACAAACGGTCGTAGACGAACGAATTCTCACAACTCCGGAACGAAACCGAAGCTAACGAGAGAAGCAACCCAGAAAGAAACAAACAACATAGTAAACCAACAAGCACAAACATGGCATGATGCACAACCAAGTATGATGCATGTCCAGTTTAAATAGCATGGCATGGCAGTATGCACAAACAATACTACAAGTTAAGTGGAGCCCAATATGCAACGAGTTGCATATTGACGGAACACCACATCGAATTATTTTAGTTTACTCTCGGTTAAGATACTCAATAATTATTAAATGTTGGTTAACATGGCAAGTGGTGAAGCATAACAAAAACTATACCATCTAAACAATTTAAATGGGGCCGGATATAAAAACAACAAATCCGGTAAATCCCCATATGCATTTAGCAATTTAAAGCAACAACAATTTTAAACATTTTAATTGTTGTTATCATGATGCGGATGACATATGCAAGTTTTATGCAATATTTATGAAAATGTTGACATAAGCATGTTAAGAAGCATTTTTCACCGTGGCGGAACGAAACGGGTGCCACGGCAACGAATCCGAAAATGATGCCACGGCAACATATCGGTTCCGGTAGCTCACGGAGATACCGGTGCAAAAGGAAGTGAGCGTGAGCGAGTCATGCAAGATGGTGGGGTGCTCCCGGTTACCGGGTTCCCACGGGTCTACGGCATGGCAAACAAGGAGGAACGTGCACGAAACAAACGGGCACGGTGCAAACATACGGTTCATCTCATACAACATGCATTCGGTCAACGATTGATCGTCTCGGGATTATACCTTCGAAGCGTGCATTTTGAAGCGGTTCGGGTTCGGAGCGGTGTAGAGGAAGTAGGCATTCACGGGACGTCGTGGAAGTAGTTGTACACGGTGTCGGTAGAGGAAGTAGTCGTACACGGCGGCGGCGGATCGTCGTGTAGCCGTACATGTTCGAAGCAGAACTTGGCGTATCCATGTAGTAGGCGTTCCGGTCCTGTAGTCGTTCGAGCGTCTGTGTGGTCTTACCGGTGGGGTACTTGGCGCTTGCGGTCCAACTCCGAGGTCATAGCCGTGTAGTCGAACTTGACGAAAACAGGTCTCGCTGGGGACTTGGCGCATCCATCATGAACTTGGTGGTACTTGGCAAATTCCACGCTCGATGACTGTTGGACTTGGCGTCAACAGCAACAGGGGCGCGATGCTGGGACTTGGCGCGATGCAGGAGGCTGGCGCAGCGACGGGGAGGTAGAGGTCATCGGAAACAGCGACTGGGTGCAGCAGCAGCTGCTGCTGCCGGCGGCGAGGTCGAGGCGGGTTGGTGACGATGAGGAGAAGCAGGAGGAGAGGCGGCGCGTGACTGATCCTGGCGTTGGAGGAGGACGGGCGGTGGCTCCTCCTGGCGTGAAGGCGGAGAGGAGGCTCCAGCTTGGCGTGGCCTCGTCGGCCGGCGGGTTGGAGCTCCGGCGGTGGCACTCGCCCGCGCGGCGCCGGAGATGGCAAGGGCGACGAAGAGCTGAAGGACGGCGAGGACAAGGGAGCTCCTGGTTCCCGGCGGCAGAGGAGCTCCAGCAGGGCCGAGGCGGCGGCAGGGGAGGGCCCCAGCAGCGCAGCCTGATCCGGCGGCGGCGGCGGGCTCCGGTGGCCGGCTGGTGGTGTGAAGGCGGCAAGGTCTACGGGGAGGCGCGGGGCCGTGTGGGTGTGGAGGGGATCGGGCGAGAGATGGTGTGGCGATGAGGAGGAGATGGGATCGAGAGAGAGGTCGGGCAGCGGTTCCCTGGCGGTGCTGGGTGGAAGGGAACGAGAGGGAGAGGGGGTGGATCGGGCAAGGGAGCGCCTAGGGTTAGAGCTGGTGGCGTGGCTGGGCCTTGGGCCGAAATAGTTGGGCTACTGGGAGGCTGATGGGCTCTCTTCGCCCTCTCTCTTATACTCTAAAACAGAAAATAACAAAGAAGAAAATGGAGAAGAAAGGAGGTGTTGGGGAAGAAGTTGGATGCGTAGATAATTTCCCGGACCCACAAAAATATGCTCGTTCCAAGAAAAATGGAGTGGCAAGATTGCAGGAATAAAATTCAAAGTCATTTGAATTTAATTCAAATGGTTTTAACAAGGACTAGGATTTAGAAGTGTCCAAAAATGTTGAGAATTTTTGGTGGAGCTCCGGAAGATGATGAAAGAATAAATGGCAAAGTTGGAGATCAAGAATTAAGACAACAAAGGCATTAGGATATTTTGTAAGTGTGTTTGCGGTAAATCCAAATAATTGGAATATTTACTATAGCTCTCTAAATATCGAGAGGATATGTTTTAAAGAGAATCACCATGTGAATTCCCTCGATTTAAATGGATCAAAGATCCATGCCATTTATTTAGTTGAGTTGCAAAAGATTTATGAGATGATGGCATGATGACATGATGCAATGCAAAAATAAAAAGGGCAGACACAAATGAAACACAC
This sequence comes from Triticum dicoccoides, assembly GCF_002162155.2. NCBI lineage: Eukaryota > Viridiplantae > Streptophyta > Magnoliopsida > Poales > Poaceae > Triticum > Triticum dicoccoides. The sequence continues at coordinate 262,597,714 of NC_041391.1, forward strand.
GGTGAAACCCGGAATATATGGAAGTCTTCTCGAGCATCGGTCTCGGGGCGTTACACGATGTATCAAGATTCAAATACCGAGTCAATCAACCAAGAATGTATAGAACTAACAGACATATAAACAGTTATAGAGTATATGGATCAATAATATCAACTAACATACATAAGCCGGGCCCCTGTACTTTTTTTTGGCTACAATAGCATCTTTTTTTAGCCAGCATCTTGGCCCTTTCCGATGCGTGCCACGGTCCATCTATACTACTACTATTGCTTAATGCACATTCAGCCCGATTGGCATATTTGTAGGTCTGGCACAACAATCCAAATGAAATGTCTCTGAGTCTTATCAATTAATACATACTTGTGCTCAAATAAAATTACAAAGCAAAAAACAAAAAAAATTATTACATGATCTCTAAAACAAATGGTTTGATTGATTACATGGACAGACAACACAAAGGTTATTCAACTATGGAAAGAACATTTCACCTATGATTTACCAAGTAGGAATTTAATTTCCTTTTTTCCTTCAGGACCTTAACAATCTGGTCAGTCTCAGCTTGCTTCATTTTGAAATCCACCAAATATTTAATGGTTGTCTTGAGTACTGCTTGTGATTGTGCTGTTTGCTTCCTCAACATGTCAACTTCATCTCTAAGTGCAGAAGCAGAATCTCTTTCTACCACTAGTTTAGCCTTTAGAGCATCAGCAGTTGGCAATTCATAATGCACGATTGGGCCGGTGCCACTGCTGTGGGATGATGCAAAGTCCATGGGGACCTCGCTCATTGATCTTCGGCTAACCTGTTTTGCCATTAAGTTCCGATTGGATTCAGAAAAGTTGAAGTTAGCAAAACATCTCAACTGGGAGTTATAATAGCAAATCAGTTAAACAAACAAGGAATTAAAGAGTTTCGATTGGATGCTGAAAAGTACTCCCTCCGTCCCATAATGTAAGACGTTTTTTAACACTATGCTAGTGTCAAAAAACGTCCTATATTATGGGACGGAGAGATTAGTTATTAACATCATTGTAACCCGCTGTTGTAGCAGCAAAGCAGTTAAACAAACAAGTAGATATTTAAGTTAAGTCAAACAGGTAATTCTTAATAGTAAGTATCAAACACATAGATAGGCGCAGTCTACAATATGATTAGCAGGCTGTGCCATTATATAATCAGTAGCAAACTAAATTAAGCCAAGCAACATAATTGAACAATTTTGCAATAAGTGGCTAACTAAAATTCCAAGAAGCAGGTAACTGAACTTACGCTAGTTCTTTGTACAGGCACACTGCAACTTCTTTTTCGCTTACAAGGTTGTACAAAGGAGTCCATGGCTTCAATTGCTTGGATACGCAATCCCAATACTTCTTTCTTCCCACACTGCATGGGTAAGTCGAATGGTTAATCTGGTAAGATGGTGCGTCCTTGATATGTTATATGAGGACGTGTAGTCAGACTAGTTGTAGCCAAAAACATCACACTAGCTTTTACTGTATATTTCATGCGGTTACTTTTGGCATATCGAGATCTAAGCAATCTACAATAGGATGAAAAGACTGGCATCCTTCACATTATTGGCAAACTCAGTTCATAGAAACAAGCAATTCAACCATTCCGTGGGTAAATCAAAAGCGCCACTGGAATATTTTTCACTATCCAATCATACACGCAAAAAGGGGCGACTCCACCATAGGGGTTGGTATGGGCGGCCGCCTCAGGTGGCTGGAAAGTGTGCACCTAGTTTGAGTCGTCTAGGTTGGCCCACGCTAGTTTTGTCTGTCCCAACGCACGAGCAGGCAATGTAAAAAATGAAGAAAAATGTTTCAATTTGGATGGGCCAATAACATAAGTGCAAGGCAGGCCCTATAGCAGGCTCGCGGCCCAAACGAGCGCCTCCCATATCGATCGACAGCAGGAAAAATCCCAATTCATTCGCTCCAGCCTCCAGTCTGGTTCACTCCTAACCTAGCCACCGCTGGACAGACCGACACAACACCTCCTCGCGCCCTTGTTGGAGGGCGCTCACCGGGCTTCAAGCGAACGGAAGGACAAGAAGATGAAGATCCAACCCTGGGTGTAGCCTGCGTGGGAGACAGCGGCGGCAGCACGGGCATGGCATCGAGCTTGCGCAAACGGACAATCGCAGCTTGCAAGAGTAGCATGCGCAACGAGCAGGTACGTCACATCCCTGATTATATCTAATTCAACTCTTCAATTTCTGGCCAATAATTAAACCTGACGGTGTTGTAAAACTGCTTGTATGTAGGGAATCTATGAGAAAATGAAACCAATTTCTACTTATTTTATAACTCCCCCAATCAATACTGAACTGACTGAATCTGATGTATCTAATCAAGTTTCCGGTGCAAACATACAAGCTCATGTTGTTCTTGAGCCTGAAGTGTCTAATGAACAGACTGCTAATGAAGGATTTGATGCAAACATTTTACATGCTCCTGGTGATGAACATATAGTGTCTAATGAGGGATCTAATGCAAGCATTTTGCAAGCTCATTGAAGGATTTAGTGTCTAATGATGATCTACTATGTTGAGAGAGACAGAGATTTGCAGGCATTGATGACAAGCAAATTATAGTGCATTTTCATAGCTTGAGGAAACGTCAAGGCCATCTACCAGAAAGTCCCCGTATCATGACAACATAGCATAAATACTTTTCTAATCTGTTGTTTGAAACTATTGGCATACTTGTGCAGGATAGATATATTGATATGCAGTTTGCGCACTGGTTATACGTGCAATTACACTTTGATATTTTCAGCCAGAGAACGAATAATTCAGGCAGGTACAGACCATGTTTGTAGTCCTTGTACACCATGTTGCATTTTGTGTTTTTTGGTGCTTGCATCATTTAGTGTTTATAATCTGAACTACTTTGGATCATTAGCTGGTTTTCAAAGTGCATGTAGCTTCACATTTCTCAAGTTATGTTGATTTCCGGAGTGCAAGTGCCTTCATATTTTTAAGTTAAATGTTGGCCCCTGGTAACTTGAATTTGTGGATCAGCCACTGCACACAAATCATACACGAATGCCAGTACGAATTAAATGAAATGCAGGGACTTACTGTAGCTCGTTGTACAGGCTCGCTGCAGCTCTGCTTGCGCTTGGGATGTTCCATGTACAAGTCCATGTTACCACTTGCTTGGATGTGCAGGCCCTGTGCTCCTTGCATCCCCCTCTGCATTTTTGACACGGCGAATGGTTGATCAAATAAGAGGAATCGACCTTGATGTTGTACCGGAGGACAGATACTTACAAAGTTATACGGGTGTGCAGGATGTGTACCAGATCCCGTAGCCCCGTCATGCTTCGCTAAAAAATGGATTTGCTTGTTTCAGATGATATCTCCAGAAGAAATAAGAGTTAAAGTCAGAGTTGCATAGGCGTGTAAGCTAAGAGAGCAATGAAAGGATATCCAAACATCGTCGGAACAGTGCACAAGGGAGTGATGTGTGGATACCTAGTTCGGGCCGGCGTTTGGGCATGCTCGCCTAGCTAGAGTGTGGGTCACTTCAGAGCCGTTGAGGGTGATGCGCTGGCGTTGGCTGGCCGCGCACGGATGCAGATCTTGAGTGGCAGCGGAGCGCTATGATGCGGTGGACGAGACCGTTGGTGAAGCCCCAACGACCTCGGGGGTGGAGGTGCGACGATGTGCTCGGTGAAGTAGCCCCAGTGAGCTGGGAGACGGTGTCGGTGAAGCGCACCTGATACGGTGGAACTCGGTGTCTGTGAGGCACGTCGGTTGCGGCGGCCGACGTTGTCGGTGGACCACCCAGTGCGGCGGACGAGGGCGTAGATGAGGTAGCTCCGGTGCGGTGGTGAAGCGTGACCGTCGTCTTCATCATCGTCGTCCGACACAGAGGTGGGGAACGGTGGGGAAAGAGGCGAGACGAGGGGCGATTTGAGGGTTGGTGGCGAATTAGGGATTTGAGCAATCTAGGCGCGGAAGGGGACGGTGGAGAAGAGAGATTTTGCAGGGCTAGAATTGGGGCCGCCAGATATTTCAATCCGAAACATGGAAGCACGAACTTATATTGTCGTCGTCCTTTTTTGGGGGGGAGGGGGTGGGTGGCTGGGTGCTACACGTCCGTCCGACACACGCGACCACCCCGACAGGACTACGCTTCGGTGCCTTAAGGCACCTACCTTTGTGTCCATGACATGTGGGCCCAACAGGTGGCTGGCCCACATGTCAGTCACCCAAGGGCTGTTGCCTTTAAGGCACCGAAGCAGCGTCCACCCCGACACGACCCTGTTCTGCCTGGTGCGCCTACATTTGAGAATGCAAAAGAATCTTCTTTCATTTGCAAACGAATCTGTATGTATTACCATGCCCGTGTTTTCCTTGCAATAATTAGTCATTCGAAATGAGATACTCCATCCTTTTACTTTTGTAAGTCATTTCAGACAACTTAAAATGAACTGTTTTGCACATTGTCTGAAATGTCTTCAAGGTCTTATAAAAGTGAACATAGGGAGTACTATAAATTAATTAATGAGGAGTTATTTGCAAAAAAATCAAAACGGTACCCACGCTAACGTGGATTAAAGTGTGTCACATAATTAGTTATTTGAATTAGAGTGTGTGTCACGTAGTTAGTTGTTTGAATTAGAGTGTGTGTCACTTAGCGATCTCCAATTCTAACATGGATTTCGCATTTCACTGTATCCACGCTACTTTTTTAATACAAATTCATATGTATATGATGAACACCATGGTAGTGAGAAATTTTTTGGATGGATTCAAACATATGACCTACAAAATAGCACAACAGATTGAGCCAATGTCAACTTTTCGAAACTTAGTACGGCACGAATTCGAAATAATTACCCGTATGCCTGGTCCTCGGTTCAAATCTTACAATGTACACCGAACTGAAACATCGATATTAAGTCTCATACTATGTACATTCAAATGTTGTTTTTAGTCCCCCCCACGCACAAACGCTACATACTTCCTGTATCGTTCAATCTTCCTCTCCTAACCACCTTAGCAAGCTATCAGTTTCCAACACACGTTCATTCTTTCTTTCCATGTTTCGATCTCTAAGTCTCTCAACTACACAACCCCTTTTTCCACTCCTGTTACCAAATGTATTTACCTCACACACCCGCCATTGCACCCCATGCTGAGCTCTCTCTCTCCCACCTCTCCCTCTCACCCTCTCGCGCTAAATACATGCATTGCCTATCTAGCCCCCCCAACCTCTCGTGCGCACGAATGCACGTTGTATATCTAGGTCACTCCCTCGAGACTATCTCACTCTTTCTTACGGACGGCGGGCCACACTCTCTCAATCTCGATCTCTTTATATGAGTCTCGTTTAACCTCATTTTCTTTCACACACAAATGATATATCTCCCTGTTCGGGCCTCGATCGACACACTCTATACTCTCTCATGCAGATTGTCTATCTAGGTCAGTCCATCCAAGCCACCGCCACTCTTTCGACCTCATGGTGGGCCACGCTCACTCAATCTCTCTCTCTCTCTCTCTCTCTCTCTCTGTGTGTGTGTGTGTGTGTGTGTGTGTGTCTCGATTTACCTCGCTCTTTCTCGGACAAAAACGATATATCACCATGTTTGAGCCCAATTCGACCTATTCACATTATATACTCTCTCACGCACATCGTCTATCTAGGTCACTCTCTCCAACCCGTCTCACTCTTTCGATCGCACGGCGGCCCTATGTGATCGGTTGACCTTGCTTCCTCCCACGCACAAAATATATCTACACGTATGTGATTGGATCATCTCTCAAGCTCTATCTTATAGCCCTCACCCTTACCAAAAGCTCAATCGGACAATATCTCTCCGGAGCATATATATTTGTTCAATGAATGTCGGACCACACTCACTTTGTCTCTCTATCTATATGTCTCTCGATTGACCTCGCTTTCTCATACCGTATCTTCCACGCGTTGAAGCTACTACCTCTCTATCCCTCGCAAAGCCGGAGCTATTTACATTGCAAGGGGCACTCCAACCTTGGATTAATTTGTGTAGGCATTTATTCCGGTCGGTTTAGATTATATTTTCGTAGCATTCGGCCCACAACTACTCCAAACGCCGTTGCAACCCACGCAACTCCCCTAGTTGATTTCCCTCTGGCTCGGTCATCGCTCTCTCGCACGTCCTTTCTCACCTTCAACGTTGCACTATGGTATTATTGAAAAAACTATGTTGTTCTCTTTAATTATTATAAATAAGCTACAAAACTACACACCGATAGTCCACTTTGAATGGAACAAATTTTGACCCACAAATTAAAGTGCTACAAACTACACACCAAGGGGCCCACATGTCATGAAACAAATTTGGACCCATATACAAATTTAAAAATAAAGGACGAGGATCGAACATGCGACCGGGCCTTCAAGCCGCACGTCAATAGGCAACATACGTAGAATAGCAATGTTTGTTGTAACCCCTTTGTTCACGTAATGTTTTTATATTACCACAGCCTAATTAATGGATAACATGTAATATTATTTTTAGTACTATTCGCCTTCACTTACTGGTGGGTTCCATGTGTGCTCTCTCTCTCCTCCCCTTCTACGTTTAGACGCACGGGCAAACAGGAAGAACTCGCGGGCGATCTTGCCGTTGACCATATCTGGACACATTGACAACTCACAAGTCACGGCACCAGTTTCACGTACTAGCAGCACTAGTCAGTGTGTACGTGCAATGCACGTTAATTTGGAAGTATATTAAGTGCATGCGTATATTAACTACTAGGATATTATTTGTGTGTTGTCGTGTGATTAGCACTATTTTTGGCATGAAATTAACTGCACGCTAAACGTGTTGAGCGCTCGACATTGAAGCAGTCTAGGTCGTTGGATGACAAGGAATACATGTGGCTTGATGACGTTTTATATTTAATATGATACGGCTCTAGCAGAACATTCAATCGATCAAACCATACATTTCGTTCAGTCTGATTCCGACTTTAAATTATGCGATGATCGATATAAAATAAACGGAAATGATAAACGTTCGAATTTTAAGCATGGCAATCCAAACGTTTTTCATGGCAAATTTAGATTACGCGGCGACGGCGGGGGCGTCTCGCGGTGGGAAGCGGCTCCTCTGTCGTGCTCTGTGTGTCGTCGGGCCACTGACCGACGGCGACGGCGGCGTCTTGCGCCGTTGTTGGCGTACTCCTGGACGTTGGCCTAGCTTCAAGGAATGCCAAAATGTTCTGGACTTCGGAGCGAGTCAACTGGCGGGAGGAGGCGAATGGCGTTGGTGCAAGGAAGCGGTCGACGGCGGCCATCCATGCCGCTGAGGGGGGCACTGGCACCCGCGTGGGGACAGGCGCTGTCAACGGCGCGGCGGAGACATTCGTGTGCATGGGCACCGGCACAGGCGCGCACGTCAGTGCACGCGCAGGCACATGCGCTGGCAGGTGCACGGGCACCGGCACGGGCGTGCGCGTCAGTGCATGCGCAGGCGCATGCGCTGGCAGGTGCACGGGCGCGTGAAAGTCGGCGGAGACCTCGTGGAACCCCGTGGCATCAAGCTCGGCGACAATGTGCGGCTCCCAGCCCATCAATGCCACGGGGATGGGCGTTGGCGCAGTCGGGGCGACGGGAGCCAGAACGGGAGCAGGGACAGGCGCGGCGTCTTCCCGCAAGGCCAGTTCAAGCTCGTCCCAAAGCGCCTTATGTTCTTGAGACTCCGGCTGGGTGTCTTCCTCATGAAACTGGAACACTAAGGGCAGACCATCGTGATGCGGCATGGCGTACGTTTAGGTCAGGCTAGTTGGAGGTAGACGACAGGAGAATCGGAGAGGAAGAGAGAGGATTGTAGCGATACCGGGTAGTGCGGGGTTGATTTTAAACTGCGGCACCGGCGACATTAAATGTGATGCCCCCGATTCAATCGTACACTAATCATGCACGCAAATGTGTACGATCAAGATCAGGGACTCACGGGAAGATATCACAACACAACTCTAAAACATAAATAAGTCATACAAGCATCATAATACAAGCCAGGGGCCTCGAGGGCTCGAATACAAGTGCTCGATCATAGACGAGTCAACGGAAGCAACAATATCTGAGTACAAACATAAGTTAAACAAGTTTGCCTTAAGAAGGCTAGCACAAACTGGGATACAGATCGAAAGAGGCGCAGGCCTCCTGCCTGGGATCCTCCTAACTACACCTGGTCGACGTCAGCGGGCTGCACGTAGTAGTAGGCACCTCCAGTGTAGTAGGGGTCGTCGTCGACGATGGCGTCTGGCTCCTGGACTCCAGCATCTGGTTGCGACAACCAGAAAGAAAGGAAAGGGGGAAAAATGGGGGAGAAAGCAATCGTGAGTACTCATCCAAAGTACTCGCAAGCAAGGAACTACACTACATATGCATGGGTATATGTGTAAGGAGGCCATATCAGTGGACTGAACTGCAGAATGCCAGAATAAGAGGGGGATAGCTAGTCCTATCGAAGACTACGCTTCTGGCAGCCTCCGTCTTGCAGCATGTAGAAGAGAGTAGATTGAAGTCCTCCAAGTAGCATCTCCAAGTAGCATAAACCTACCCGGCAATCCTCTCCTCGTCGCCCTGTTAGAGAGCGATCACCGGGTTGTATCTGGCACTTGGAAGGGTGTGTTTTATTAAGTATCCGGTTCTAGTTGTCATAAGGTCAAGGTACAACTCTGAGTCGTCCTTTTACCGAGGGACACGGCTATTCGAATAGATTAACTTCCCTGTAGGGGTGCACCACATAACCAAAAACGCTCGATCCCATTTGGCCGGACACACTTTCCTGGGTCATGCCCGGCCTCAGAAGATCAACACGTCGCAGCCCCACCTAGGCACAACAGAGAGGTCAGCACGCCGGTTTAACTCCTATGGCGCAGGGGTCTGGGCCCATCGCCCTTTGCACACCTGCATGTTGCGAACGCGGCCGGAAGCAGAACTAGCCCCCTTAATACAAGTGCAGGCTTACATTCCAATCCGGCGCGCGCCACTCAGTCGCTGACGTCAAGAAGGCTTCAGCTGATACCACGACGCCGGGATACCCATAACTACTCCCACGTAGATGGTTAGTGCGTATAGACCAAATGGCCAGACTCAGATCAAATACCCAGATCTCGTTAAGCGTGTTAAGTATCCGCGAACGCTGAACAGGGCCAGGCCCACCTATCTCCTAGGCGGTCTCAACCTGCCCTGTCGCTCCGCCTCAAGTAACAGTCGGGGGCCGTCGGGAACCCAGGCCCACCTCTACCGGGATGGAGCCACCTGTCCTTTCAGCCCCCACATCGGAATCACTTGCGGGTACTCAATGAGCTGACCCGACTTTAGTCACCATCTGTATAGTATGTATGTATGTATAGTATATACCCGTGATCACCTCTCAAGTGATCACGGCCCGATAGTATAGCAAGGCAGTCTGACAAGAGTGTAGGGCCAATGATGATAAACTAGCATCCTATACTAAGCATTTAGGATTGCGGGTAAGGTATCAATGACTGTAGCAACAATGACAGGCTATGCAACAGAATAGGAGTAACCGAACAGTAACATGCTACACTACTCTAGTGCAAGCAGTATAGAGAAGAATAGGCGATATCTGGTGATCAAGGGGGGGGCTTGCCTGGATGCTCTGGCAAGGAGGGGTCGTCAACACCGTAGTCGAACTGGGGGGTCGTCGGCAGCCTCGGGGTCTACCGGAAAGAAGTAACGGAGGGGGAACACAATAAATAATAGAGCAATCAAAGTATCACAAAGTGTACCATGGCAATATGCGGTGCTACAGGTGACCTAACGCAGTAGTAGGTGATACCGGCGGAAGGGGGAACCATCCGGGAAAGTATCCTCGGTGTTTCGCGTTTTCGGACAGGTGATCCGGAGGGGGAAAGTTGCATGTTTGATATGTTAGGGATGTGTGGCGGACGAACGGGCTGCGTATTCAGATTCGTCTTGTCGTTCTGAGCAACTTTCATGTACAAAGTTCTTCCATCCGAGCTACGTTTTATTTTATATTAATTTTAAAAGATTTAAACATTTTTAGAATTTATTTAAATATTCTATATCAACATTATCTAGAATAGTGTATGCTGACGTCAGCATGACGTCAGCAGTCAACAGGGCGTTGACTGGGTCAAACTGACGTGTGGGGGCCCAGCTGTCATTCACTGTTAACTAACCTAACAGATTAATTAACTAAACTTAGTGATTAGGTTAATCTATCAGGATTAATTAAGTTAATTAAGTTAATTAATTAATTAATTAATTAATATTTTAATTATTTACTTATCTATTTTTTTATTACATCTTTTTTTTAATTTTCGTTCTGGGCGTGGGCCCCGTTTGTCATAGGCCCATAGGGGCCTTAGTGGTTATGGGCGTGTGGGCGCGCGGGCTCACAGGCACGGCCACGAGCGCCCACCGGGGCGAGCCCAAGCGATGGCGTCGGGCGCGGCCAGTGGCGCGGCCGCCGGCGACAAGGAGGCAGCCAGGGGCGGTGAGGTACCGGGACGCCACGCACGTGGTCTCGGCGAGGTGCGGGCCCGGCGGCCGTCAGCGGGGAAGGCAGGAGTAGTGCACGGGGGCTGCAGGCGGAGCGGGACGGCGGCGTGGGCGGCAACAGCCGCAGGTGGCACGAGCGACAACGGGCGCGACGGGGCGCGCGGGTGCGCGCATGCTCACCGCGAGCACGAGCACCGGGCGGCACGTGCACGACTACGGGACGATGCGAGGAGCAAGAGGAAGAGAGGTCGGGGGCCTCACCGCGGATCCGTAGGGTCAAGGCAGCGGGCCTCGGGGAGGTTGACGGGGATGACACGTGTAGACGGGGAAGTCCGGCGGCGTCCGGGACGGCTTCGGGCGACGGAGTCGGGGTCGAGGCGGCGATGGCGGGGCGGCGCCGGGGGCGTCAGGGGCGCGGCCCAGATCCGGTCGGGGAGGTGGAGGAGACGAGGAAGAAGCGGTCCGGTGGGGCGGCCGAGGACGGGGAGGTCGAGGTGGAGGGCAGCGGTGGCGGCTCCGGTGACGTGGTCCAGGGCGGTGGCATCGGGGTCGACCCGCCGATCCAATCGGGGAGGTAGAGGAGGGGAGCGTGGGGATCGTGGGGGGAGTGGGAGGTGCTGCGGTTGGTGGGTTAGGGCTACGAGGGATAAGGGGAAGCGAGGGTGGGCCGGCCGCTGGCCTGGTTGGCCTAGATGGCCAGATGGGCCATTTGGCCCAGGTAGAGGGGGTGGCTTTGCCCCATTTCTTTATTTTTTTATTTGTCTCGTTTTCTGTTTTGTTCTTTTATTATTTTATTTTATTTAGTTTTATAAATCACAACAGTTGTGCCTAAATTTGTATCACTAATTATACCTCTACCACAAAAGTTTAAACCTCCAATAAAAAAATAGTTTAACATTTTATTAATTATAAAAGGCGTTCAATTAATTATTTTGCTACTGTTTTATTTATTTTAAGACACTCAAACACTTTTAAAGATGTTGGTTTCTCCACCTTTATTACTTATGCATTATTTGTCACAACGAGAACGATTCGGTTTTAATATTTGAAAACTTTTATTGTTTGCCTTTGTTTTAAATTTGAAAGTTGAACTGGGTTCCGAACTGACCCGAGATTATCAACAGTAATCGAGGTGACGTGGCATCATTACCAGAGGGTTACTGTAGCTTAATTACCCGGGCGTCACAATTCTCCTCCACTACAAGAAATCTCGTCCCGAGATTTAAGAGGGGAGTAAGGGGGAAAGTTTTGGTTACGATATTCTAATGGATCTTCTCGAAGAAGTTAATCCCTTTCGTTGATGTCTTCAACTATTTATTCCAATGCATCATGATAAAGTTGTCGTCCTTTCTTCGGGAACTCCATCGTACTTATGAAAGGATAAGGGGCAGCTCAGCTATGACAGAATGCTTTTGAGGGAAACAATCTGGGGTTAACCCATGAATGAGCAAAAGATTATCTCTCGAGTTGAACATATGAAATACATCGAGAGTAAGGTACGAAGGTACAATAAGAGGTTCCAAGCAGATAGATAGTTGCTCGAAGTCTGAACCAGAGTGAGAAAGGGGTTCAGAGTAGCGAGAGTAAGTATTGCGTCTGATACCATAACAGATTACTAGGCATGTGGCCCGTGAATTACATACGAAGTCAAGCTCGAGGAATAACTTTGACAACAGGGTGTGTACAGGAGAGTCAGGTTTCGATCCTGTGGAACTTGTGGGTTATGGGCCCACCATGTGGGTTAAAGTAGGAAGGGCGGTGACATCTTGCATGGTCATGATAGCAAGGCATGTCAGAGGGTAGCCGGTCAGTTATGTTGACTGCATCGTTGGTACCAAGGGCGAGGGACGAAGAGAACCATTTTCCTGCTCGTTGAACGAGGCGGACCAATAGGCAAAGTTCTCGTCCATCGATGGTTACCGGAATGCTATCGACAAATGCAACCGGGTCTTACTGACACGGTTGTACACCAAGGTGTTTACAAAAGCAGAAGAACATTACTGCTTAGATCATATGGATCACATGGAAGGTTAAACAAATTAATGGAAAGGAAAATGTGTTTAAACACATATTTCAAGGGTATATCCTTCCCAAGGACAAGTAGAGCATGATATCCAAGACAGCATATAAAGTAGAAAACTCTTTAGGTAAGGGGAGAGAAATTTCATGACATTACCCATACAACGGTGTTTGGATAATTGATAAGGAAAATTTAGCATTTGTGCTTCAAATGTTCTTACTGAAAATCGGAGTGCCACAGACATGCTTTGAGATAGCATTGACATGGTCTTCAAGCAAGGGTCAGACTTTGGATATAGGAAGGATCCATTAGGAACAACTTGTAGAATAAGTCTTACAATTTCCTCATGGAGAAATGGATAATCTTGCTAAAAAGGAAACTATAACAATAGGGCCTCTGGCTAGGTGTGCTAGGCATGACATCATCTTGCCGGGTCATATATATAGACCAATGTTATAACTCTTGGAAATATGTTCCAACCATCATATCTGACTGAGATTCAGATCTGATTGGTGTTAGGATAACTCAGACTTGGGATGCGTGAGAAGAAAGGTGAAACACAAATTGTCCAGATGACATTGTAAGATTCTCGGGAATTGAACTATGGAAGCGAGTTCCGAAACAAGAGTTCATCATTAAATCAAAGAGAGGATGAGGAGGTGGCTGATGGTCTCAGCGACAATTCATCGAGATTTCCAAAAGATGGATCTCCACAATTATGTGAACAAGGAGATAACATTTAACAGATCAAATGATATAATGATGTATGCACGAGGGAAACACACACAATTAATCACTGGTTAAAAGGTGCAGCCAAAATATGGGCTTAGGTAGCAGGATCAATGTTAGAATGGTGATTCGATAACCAATAGTCTAAGAATGAAATGTCGACCATTAACTTCAAATCAATAGGGTTGCTAGAAGTACAGAATCCAAGCAGCATGGTTCACGTGTTGGTATCCCGGTTAGAATCAACACGGGGACCAAGAAAGAATGGTGAGGGTGAGAAGTATCACAATACCAAGAATTCCTTAAGAGGCGTAGCAGTCCTCACAACAACCTTGACATAAAAGATGGTCATACTCCAAGGTAAAGAAGAACAAATGTTGGATAGCAAGGAACTCAAAAGTATAACACAAAACACGAACAAGTTTGTGTTGGAGGGAAGGCAGTAGAGTGGTCGATGATAACACTAATCATCGAGGGCAAGGATGGTATTCCTCATCATGAATTCAATTGATATCCTGTAAGAGCTCAAAATGTTGATGATGATCACGACACAATTGTCGAGAGGTTTATGCAGGTGTAATCGATCGGTGATGACATCAAGTCAAAGAAATGCTGAAGCGAAAGGTTATTGGAACCAAGGACATGACACAAACTCGAAACCAAGCTTGTTGTTCAAGGCGAAATGATATGACGAGGAGGATTGACGTAAGGTTAGTCCATCGTCGAAAATTGTGCTCCGGAAGGAAGGACCAGGTAGCACAGTTAAAATTTAGCATGGTAATGATATAGCCGATCAGGCTAGGGATGACGTGATCGAGTACAAACTCGTAAGCAAAGAAGATTACTAAGAGTTGTTTAATCGCGATGCGGACTTGATTCAGTTATCGATGTCCTTGAGTGTTTAATAACTCGAAGCACGTGAAAAATTGGAATCAATGAGAATGTAGTACTTGATGGAGAACTCATAAGAAGTTATGCAGTTCCGTGACAATCTCGAGATACCAGGGGGTAATACTCGAAGACGGATCAAAGTAGAGGTTGGACTGGGGTATTGATCCGCAGAAGACAAGTGCTTGAACTTGTCCGAGAAATTGGATCAAGGAAGAACAATATGGTCGGAAACCACGATTGCAAAAGACCAAATCCCAGATATAAGATGAAATTATATCAAGGGGATAATTATTGTTTACGAGAAGCTTACATGACAAGATCTACATCGTGTCCATGGGCATGAACACAAAGTTCAAGGTCGACTCCCACTTCCCCAATGCATAACCTATCATTCACTTTCCGTCTTCGAAGAATTTATAGATTTGAAAATATTACTGTCAAAACACCAATAGATATAACCCACATAAACTTCGGGTTCACATAGACTAAAGAAGTCATAGGTTCAACCCATAAGGGAATCTTAGGAACATATACCACAAACTACAGGAGCAAATAACTCCAGCTCGGAAGTAGAGCATGGTTGACAAAGCAGAAGATACCGATTGTCAAAGACATTATGTATCATGGGAATAACTCACAAGAATTTTTCCAATGTGAAGGATACTAACGGATAATAACCCAGCGATGGGCCTAGCGGTGCACAATGGAGTTGATGTGAGTATCGGTACTCAATAAGAGGAGGAAAGGATGCAAATGCGTCGGATCATAGAACATCTAAATAATTCGATGCTTTGGTAACAAAGGTATTATGATTTCCAAAACGAAGGATCAGGAGCAGACGCTCTGGTCAAAGATGGATAAGTTGGATAGACCAGAGGCACAATTGACGATAAATAGTTTGGTCGAGAACCAGATCATGTTCAAAAATGATGCCTGAGCCGGAAAGATAATTTAGAAGGGTTGATAGATGATTGTGTGCATTCGCACACATGTTGAATCAATAGGATCAAATTGACGGTGTCAAAAGATACTAGTGAATTTTGCCAGATATATGGGAAGCATCCATAATGCAAGTAGACAAGTATTTGCAGAGCAATAAAGCTGCTAAGGATTTTCGGAGGATTGAATAGTATTTCAAAGACTTTTGTGAAACACCTGAACAACGGGGGATGAGCGGATACTCGGAAAGTGCGAGAAATTATCCTTAGGGGTATTCAGGTGGCAAAGAACTGCAAGGCAGTAGGCACAAAATATTCTCGGGGTATCTTGTAATAACAAGATCGACTGGGAATAAAAGTAAACACGACAGGTGTAAGTATTTATCCATAGGGATATTTCGGTGGAAGGTAATTGCAAAAGCAACGGGCACAAGATCTCGAGAGAATATCGGAGAGTATCTTCGAAATCTTCTGGTGCAGCCGGCGATCATCTGGACTAAAGGGGCTCTCCGGGAGAAAGTATTTTCGAGAACCTAAAGTTAGATTTTAGTAAAAATCGTTTAACCCGAATAGAAGAGAGTTTAGAATCCCGGAGTAAAGATCGAGGAGTAAAAAGATCCTAATACCACCCAATGGCGACGAGGGCCCATGGGCCGCACAGCCATGTTAGTAAAACAGTTTTCATCGACTAGACTCAACTTCAGCCGAGGAGTTGGAAAGGGGATTCCTAAGGGCAGTCGGCTCTGATACCAACTTGTGACGCCCCCGATTCAATCGTACACTAATCATGCATGCAAATGTGTACGATCAAGATCAGGGACTCACGGGAAGATATCACAACACAACTCTAAAACATAAATAAGTCATACAAGCATCATAATACAAGCCAGGGGCCTCGAGGGCTCGAATACAAGTGCTCGATCATAGACGAGTCAGCGGAAGCAACAATATCTGAGTACAGACATAAGTTAAACAAGTTTGCCTTAAGAAGGCTAGCACAAACTGGGATACAGATCGAAAGAGGCGCAGGCCTCCTGCCTGGGATCCTCCTAACTACTCCTCGTCGATGTCAGCGGGCTGCACGTAGTAGTAGGCACCTCCAGTGTAGTAGGGGTCGTCGTCGATGGTGGCGTCTGGCTCCTGGACTCCAGCATCTGGTTGCGACAACCAGAAAGAAAAGAAAGGGGGAAAAAGGGGGGAGAAAGCAACCGTGAGTACTCATCCAAAGTACTCGCAAGAAAGGAACTACACTACATATGCATGGGTATATGTGTAAGGAGGCCATATCAGTGGACTGAACTGCAGAATGCCAGAATAAGAGGGGGATAGCTAGTCCTATCGAAGACTACGCTTCTGGCAGTCTTCGTCTTGCAGCATGTAGAAGAGAGTAGATTGAAGTCCTCCAAGTAGCATCTCCAAGTAGCATCTCCAAGTAGCATAAACCTACCCGGCAATCCTCTCCTCGTCGCCCTGTTAGAGAGCGATCACCGGGTTGTATCTGGCACTTGGAAGGGTGTGTTTTATTAAGTATCCGGTTCTAGTTGTCATAAGGTCAAGGTACAACTCTGGGTCGTCCTTTTACCGAGGGACACGGCTATTCGAATAGATTAACTTCCCTGCAGGGGTGCACCACATAACCCAACACGCTCGATCCCATTTGGCCGGACACACTTTCCTGGGTCATGTGCGGCCTCGGAAGATCAACACGTCGCAGCCCCACCTAGGCACAACAGAGAGGTCAGCACGCGGGTCTAACTCCTATGGCGCAGGGGTCTGGGCCCATCGCCCTTTGTACACCTGCACGTTGCGAATGCGGCCGGAAGCAGAACTAGCCCCCTTAATACAAGTGCAGGCTTACGTTCCAATCCGGCGCGCCCCACTCAGTCGCTGACGTCAAGAAGGCTTCCGCTGATACCACGACGCCGAGATACCCATAGCTACTTCCGCATAGATGGTTAGTGCGTATAGACCAAATGGCCAGACTCAGATCAAATACCCAGATCTCGTTAAGCGTGTTAAGTATCCGCGAACGCCGAACAGGGCCAGGCCCACCTCTCTCCTAGGCGGTCTCAACCTGCCCTGTCGCTCCGCCTCAAAGTAACAGTCGGGGGCCGTCGGGAACCCAGGCCCACCTCTACCGGGATGGAGCCACCTGTCCTTTCAGCCCCCACATCGGAATCACTTGCGGGTACTCAATGAGCTGACCCGACTTTAGTCACCATCTGTATAGTATGTATGTATGTATAGTATATACCCGTGATCACCTCTCAAGTGATCACGGCCCGATAGTATAGCAAGGCAGACTGACAAGAGTGTAGGGCCAATGATGATAAACTAGCATCCTATACTAAGCATTTAGGATTGCGGGTAAGGTATCAATGACTGTAGCAACAATGACAGGCTATGCAACAGAATAGGAGTAACCGAACAGTAACATACTACACTACTCTAATGCAAGCAGTATAGAGAAGAATAGGCGATATCTGCTGATCAAGGGGGGGGGGGCTTGCCTGGTTGTTCTGGCAAGGAGGGGTCGTCAACACCGTAGTCGAACTGGGGGGTCGTCGGCAGCCTCGGGGTCTACCGGAAAGAAGTAACGGAGGGGGAACACAATAAATAATAGAGCAATCAAAGTATCACAAAGTGTAGCATGGCAATATGCGGTGCTACAGGTGACCTAACGCAGTAGTAGGTGATACCGGCGAAAGGGGGAACCATCCGGGAAAGTATCCCCGGTGTTTCGCGTTTTCGGACAGGTGATCCGGAGGGGGAAAGTTGCATGTTCGATATGTTAGGGATGTGTGGCGGACGAACGGGCTGCGTATCCGGATTCGTCTTGTCGTTCTGAGCAACTTTCATGTACAAAGTTCTTCCATCCGAGCTACGGTTTATTTTATATTAATTTTAAAAGATTTAAACATTTTTAGAATTTATTTAATTATTCTATATCAACATTATCCAGAATAGTGTATGCTAACGTCAGCATGACGTCAGCAGTCAACAGGGCGTTGACTGGGTCAAACTCACGTGTGGGGGCCAGCTGTCATTGACTGTTAACTAACCTAACAGATTAATTAACTAAACTTAGTGATTAGGTTAATCTATCAGGATTAATTAAGTTAATTAATTAATTAATTAATATTTTAATTATTTACTTATCTATTTTTTTATTACATCTTTTTTTTAATTTTCGTTCTAGGCGTGGGCCCCGTTTGTCATAGGCCCATAGGGGCCTTAGTGGTTATGGGCGTGTGGGCGCGCGGGCTCACGGGCACGGCCACGAGCGCCCACTGGGGTGAGCCCAAGCGATGGCCTCGGGCGCGGCCAGTGGCGCGGCCGCCGGCGACAAGGAGGCAGCCAGGGGCGGCGAGGTACCGGGACGGCACGCACGTGGTCTCGACGAGGTGCGGGCGCAGCGGCCGTCAGCGGGGAAGGCAGGAGCAGCGCCCGGGGGCTGCAGGCGGAGTGGGACGGCGGCGTGGGCGGCAACAGCCGCAGGTGGCACGAGCGACAATGGGCGCGACGGGGCGTGCGGGTGCGCGCGTGCTCACCGCGAGCACGAGCACCGGGCGGCACGTGCACGACTACGGGACGGTGCGAGGAGCAAGAGGAAGAGAGGCCGGGGGCCTCACCGCGGATCCGTAGGGTCAAGGCAGTGGGGCTCGGGGAGGTTGACGGGGACGACGCGTGTAGACGGGGAAGTCTGGCGGCGTCCGGGACGGCTTCGGGCGACGGAGTCGGGGTCGAGGCGGCGATGGCGGGGCGGCGCCGAGGGCGTCAGGGGCGCGGCCCAGATCCGGTCGGGGAGGTGGAGGAGACGAGGAAGAAGCGGTCCGGTGGGGCGGCCGAGGACGGGGAGGTCGAGGTGGAGGGCAGCGGTGGCGGCTCCGGTGACGTGGTCCAGGGCGGTGGCATCGGGGTCGATCCCCCGATCCAATCGGGAGGGTAGAGGAGGGGAGCGTGGGGATCGTGGGGGAGTGGGAGGTGCTGCGGTTGGTGGGTTAGGGCTACGGGGGATAAGGGGAAGCGAGGGTGGGTCGGCCACTGGCCTGGTTGGCCTAGATGGCCAGATGGGCCATTTGGCCCAGGTAGAGGGGGTGGCTTTGCCCCATTTCTTTATTTTTTATTTGTCTCGTTTTCTGTTTTGTTCTTTTACTATTTTATTTTATTTAGTTTTATAAATCACAATAGTTGTGCCTAAATTTGTATCACTAATTATACCTCTACCACAAAAGTTTAAACCTCCAATAAAAAAATAGTTTAACATTTTATTAATTATAAAAGGCATTCAATTAATTATTTTGCTACTGTTTTATTTATTTTAAGACACTCAAACACTTTTAAAGATGTTGGTTTCTCCACCTTTATTACTTATGCATTATTTGTCACAACGAGAACGATTCGGTTTTAATATTTGAAAACTTTTATTGTTTGCCTTTGTTTTAAATTTGAAAGTTGAACTGGGTTCCGAACTGACCCGAGATTATCAACAGTAATTGAGGTGACGTGGCATCATTACCAGAGGGTTACTGTAGCTTAATTACCCGGGCGTCACATTAAAAGTGGGAGCAGTTGGAACGACGGTGGGCAGCGGAGCCTGGTCAAAGGGCTCGCCTCCCGGTTAGTCTGCACAGCGGTCTGCTCGCACGCCTCCCTGACAGCCGGCGCAGTGGTCTGCTCGCACGCCTCCCGTCGACTCACACGCTTGCTGGGACGGCACCTGCCGATGAGAAGCGGGGACTCGTGGTGGCACGTAAACGCCCACGGTTTCAATAGTGAAAGCGTTCGCCCTAACGTGACAGGTCTTTTCCCTTAAAAAACATGGCATGTCTTTGTTCCAAAATACCTTGGTTCTTCATTTGTGCAACTTGTCATAAGCAGCTTGTCTCGAATTAAAGAAAAAACTTACAAAGTAATATTTGTACCATATCACGTGACCATGCTCAGTTTCAAGAATTTATGCTCCCTTTTGGATTTTCTTAAATTTAAGACCCAGGATTCGAAAAAATATCATAACCTGCATCATGCAATAAATTTTCAAGACGTACGTCTGTCCTGTTGTATTTCTTGAGAAAGGATTTGGTCAAACATTTTGCTTAGTTAAACCTACTTTCCGGTTTATAGGGCTCAATTCAAAAATCTCACCAACCAAGGTAGATGGTGAATGGTGGAACAATTGTTGTAGTTTGCAAAACCACTCAATTAATGCGCTTGTTTTCCTCAAAAATTGTGTTTACAAATGCATTAATTGCAATGCATGCATGCAGAAAGTATATGCATTGGTCAATTTTCTCTTAATACTTGCATGTCATGATTTATTGCACCTTGAAATCTAAACATGTGATGGGGAACAACCAAATTGAGACTTATAAAATGGGAAAACTAAAATTTTGAGATAAGCCCTATAAACCATAAAGGAGGGAGTAAAAGGATAATCCCTCCGTACCAGTGCATTGCCTGATATATTAACTCAAGTACTAGGCACGAACAAAAAAAGTATGGAGTACTAGGCACGAACAAACGGGCTCAATTCTGTGCTCATCCTTGTGTCGTAGTAGTAGTACTAGGCAATGCAGTTGACGGGTGACATTGACGAGCGGCGACCAAGGAAATTGAACCGTGCTCGGCACGGTAGGTACCATTGTCTAGTTACTAAAGCATCCCTCCGTTGTTCATCGGTAGTCATTATGGACCGAGGACATGAGGGAAATTTCTTAGGGCTGGAATTCTGGCCGCCAGATATTTCAACTTGAAACGCTGAGGCTCGACTGGTTGGGATTGCCTAATGTGCGTACCACGCACGCCACCGAAGGTCACGAGCCCGTTTTTTTAGGATCAACACGAGCCAAGGTCTGGCTGGTACGACGTTGGGTCCTACCATTTGAGAATACGAAAGGAACCTTTTAAATTGCCGAACGAATCTATATGTATTACAATACCCGTATTTTCCTTGCAAATACAAATCTCAACGTGGTAATTGATTTATGACGAGTCGTTGAATTAGAGTGAATTTGTGATATAGTGATCTCAACGTGGATTTTACATTTCATGGTATCCCTAGTAAGTTTTCCAATGCAAATTCAAATTTAAAAGAAGAACAATATGGAGGTGAGAAAACTTTGTATGTATCAAGTATATGACCACACACACAGACACACACGCACGAACACAACAACAATCCAATAAATATAGTGCATCTATTTTTCCAACCCATGCATGTATGACACGAGTTCAAAAATACTCCTTCTATTCCTAAATATTAGTCTTTTAGAGAGTTCAACAAGTGACTACATACGGAGCAAAATGAGTGAATCTAGACTCTAAAATATGTCTATATACATCCGTATGTGCCAGTCCATTTGAAGCCTCTAAAAAGACTAATATTTAGGAATGAAGGAAGTAAAATGTAAGACATCCATGGTCCTCAGTTCAATATTTAAAATGAACATGAAACTGAAACATGAATATTAAGTCTAGTACTACAGTACATGCAAATGATGTGTTTAGGCGGAGCTATGATTGTCGGGGGTCAACCCCTCGACCTTAGATAAAACTGTGGAGCTCTGTTTAGGGTTGTTTAGATTATATTTGTTCCCACCCTCCCAACCACCGATTGGTTGTGCACCCCCACCCCTCCGCCCCGGGAGAATATCATGTGCCCCCATACCTTACATGCTATATGCCGATACGAGTTGCTTGGAGCTTGTAGATCTGAGATATAGCAGCTCACATGATGTTTCTTAATTTTTTTGTAGGAACCTTGATGAGTTTGAGAATTGCACACAATTTGTACAAAAACTACTTAGATTCCCTTTGATCCCATATCCAACGACCTCGAAGCTCGTATCACCGTAGCATCTAAGATGAAGGAGGAGATCATATTCTCCTGTATGTAAGAATATCATGTGCCACCACACCTTAGATGCTTTGGTGATACAAGCTCTTCGGAGGCGTTGGATTTGTGACCCAACACCTCCTCGGTGGTTCGAATGGTTTTTTGCAGAAAAGCCCCAAAAGAGTTCGGCCACTGCTTACAAGCACAAAGACTGCTCAGATGCCATTGGATCTCAGATCAAACAACCTCCAAGCTCGTATCACCGTAGCATCCAAGTTGCGATAGCACCTTATGTTTTCTCGCACGGGAGAGTATGAGGTGCTCCCGCACCATAGATTCTATGGTGATACGAGTTCACTGAGATCTAACGGCCCACGGTAAGAGGTTTGAATGTTTTTGCAATATGGGGCTGATAGAGTTTGGGAAATGCGCAGAAAGTACAAGTACTATGCATGTGCCATCTGATCACTGATCATACGACCTAGATGCTCATATCATCGTAGCGGGTAATTAAGCTACGGGGAGCACCTAATATTAGCACCGGGGAGCCGTTGGATCGAAGATGCTGCGGCACACACGAGGCCTGAATGTTTTATTTGCAAAAAAAACTTTGGAGAGTTTGGAAATTGCACATAATTACAAAGACTACTCCCAAGCCATTGGATCTCACTTCCAACAGTGTAAAAACTCGTATCACCATAGTATCTAAGCTGCGGGGTGGATGTGATATTCTATGTCGCTATCATTTTTGTTCGTAAACTTGCAAAATACGTGTAACTCGTGCCGTTACTTGTCTAACCGCGCAAAGTGTTTGTTCAAAAAAACCATCCTACACTGAAATATCGAAACAACACACAGGGGTCCCACTTGTCATTAATCAAATTTGGACCTAAAATTAACAAATCTGAAAGACAAGATTCGAACTGGCAACCTGGACTACAAAGCGTAAGTCGATAGCCTGAAAAAACGAACGGTTGTTGGCTTTGTCCCATAACTTGATTTTATACAGTACTTGTGTTGAGTAGAGTAGAGGGAGTGCCTCGTCAACACATGCATGACCGTTGTCTCACTTACGGGTGGTCCCAGGTCTGCGATCTCAATCTCTCTTCTCTCCCTCGTCTAACCTTTGCACGAGCACACACGAAGAGCGGCGCTAGCTTGCCGTGGTGTTATTACAACTAAAAAAAGCTTGGAAAATAGAAGAATTGCCTAGAACAAGAGACATTGCAGCTGGTCGAGACAGAGCTTACCGTGCCACGTTTGCATGATGAAGCTGTGTGGCTAGTGGGGTGTTTTCGACCGACTGGCTGGGTCCCGAGGTCGAACCATAGGTACTACGTCTGATACAGTATATTTTTACACGCACATTTTTCCTCCGTGCCGAGACGTGGCACACCCTACCACGCGGTTTCGGGGTCCTCGCGGGTGGTGCACGCATATATTCTTCCTGACGTGGGACGCCCTACCGCGCGTTTTCTGGGTCCTCCTCGGTCGTAGCGCCGAAGCAAGTAAATGAGTCGTCAAATCACGAAAGACCACCTTTCCCGCCGAGCAGTGAAGCACGGTGGCTAGCTAGTTGGGCTAGTTCGACCGATTAGCTAGGCCGCCGCCACATTTGTTTTTTCACCCCTTTTTTTATCTACTTGCCGGCAGGTAAATTTAAATATCCACCACGGTGTTGCTCTAGTGTTTGGGTGCGGCAGGATTTTAAATTTTTTGATTGACGGGAGCAGGCGTGGCAGGTTTAAATTTTTTGATTGACGGGAGCAGGCGTGGTAGCAATTAGTCACGATGACTCCACCTGTAAAAACCCACTGCTCCCTGATGTGAGAAGTCGTCGACTGGTGTTTTACCGTGGTGAAAACCAAAAGATTCCCCACTCCTCGGCTGGCTCCCTCTGCCTTCCCGTAGATTGCATTGCCTTTCAGCCATTTCGCCCCCTTTGCTTCCTCTCCCCATTACTTCTACCTGGTGCCATGACGGCGCAGCAGATCACGGAGTCCGAGGTGAGGCGCCTGACACAGGAGCTCCATGCCAAGGATGCAGAGCTCAGGGCCAAGGACGTGGAGCTCCATGAGCTCAAGGAGCAGAGGAGTGCCATGCTCCTCCGTTATGTGCGGGAGTTCACGGAGCTTCAAAAGCGGCAGGCGTCCACCACAAAGATGCTCGAGGCGTCAGCGGCGTTGCTGTAGAAAGCAGGAGATACGATAGGCCGTCAGGGGAGCGGGCTGGAGCGTGAGCAGGCCGATTATGACGAGGTCCAAGATCGCCTCAGCCACTTGGTGAACCAAGTTGCCATGCACGTGTTGCGGCTGCGCGATGCCTATCGTTGTGCCAGCGCGACGATGCCGGCCGTCAGGCTAAACCCGTTCGACTTCAACGAGCTGCGGCTTCCTGACCTGGTCTCATTCTTCACCTATATCTCCGAGGATCTGAGCCGTCTCCGCGCGGTGGTGGGGGCTGAGCTGGACAAGGAGGGGTTGCGCGCTGTCGTCGTCGTTGCCGGGCGAATCCTTTCAGGGCTCTATCACCGAAATCCATTCGTGCCATTGGACGCCATCTTTGACGAGCTGGCTCCCGTCGACCGGGAGCGGGCTCTGCGGGTGGTTGCACCCTGCATCACCAACGTTGTGCGCCTCGAGAAGCAGAGGGACTTCGGTGGTGTTTAGGCGCCCTCTGCATGGGCATGTCCATGTCTCGGCGCAACATGACCGTTGGATCAAACTCATATGGTGCAGATCCGTCACTGTAGCACAAAGCGTGTGGGTGTGTTTGGTTGCATTCTCATCTCAATATAGTTGTTTCCTCTTCGTGTATTTTTGTCAACATACTAGTGTGGACTCATGCACCCTTCATGCACTCTGCCAAACACCCAAAAGTGGGTCGAGAAGGGAACTTTTGCTCCCATCCCGTGCACCCTTCATACACCCTGTCTAACACTATAGGATGTGCTTCATATGGTTCATGTTTCATGGAGTACTGTACCACCGTACTCTCCGTGCGCTGTGGACCTGGTTCTATTAACATTGATCTCACCGTTCATTCTCGACCAGACAGTCGAAAAAGCGGTACTATGTTACATATAGGAGTAGTTGACATGCGCACAACACAGCAACAAGATTGTGTAGTACTAACGTATGAACCACTGCACATGCCTAGTAGTAGGAGCATTGTGTATGTTCAAGTGGCTACCGTGTTTCGCACTCCTCCATCGTAAGAGTGGAAACGCTTGTTGTAATCATTTTTTCTTCAGAATGAAAAACAATGGACACACTCTACCGTGCGGATCCTCCTCCAGCCATGCACTAAATTACTCACTTTCGCCGACGTGTGGGACAACCAACACCTGGGTCCACCAACCATGCACTAAATTACTCCGTAGTAGGGTGACAGTAGACTACCCCGATCGAACCGCCGCAGTAATGCCCAATGAGCCGTCAAATCACAAAGCCCCCTCCTTTCCAGCAGTAAGTTGGACGGACGAAGCAACCATCATTTCACTCTTCTCTCTCAGCTTCCTCTCTTGAAGAAAACCCCCACTCGCTTCGCTTCTCCCTCATGTCGTTCCTCTTTTCACTCTTCTCTCTCAGCTTACTCTCTTGGATGGACGCCGGAGCACCGACACGTGATGTCTATGGCTCTGGCAAAACCGTCGAGGCTCATGGTACGAAGAAGCGCAAGCACCCCGCCGAGACGACCGCAGACAAGCTCAAAGCCATCGCCCTGTCCAAGCCCCCCTCTCCGGGATCCCTCATTAAGCAAGTCTAGGTAATGTCTCTTGTTGACGATATTTTTCTCGATCTTGATCGTGTTTCTTCATCTAACACGCAGTACTAGTACTGGTAGTACAACTTTCTGGGTGATCTTGCATGTGATTTTAGTGTGCCAAATGACGGTTCTAAATTCCTTGACCAAAACATGCGAGAGGTTGACACTGATTTCTTATAGATTACTTTCAACTACTCCCTCTGTCCCAAATTTCTTGTCTTAGATTTGTCTAGATACGGATGTATCTAATACTAAAATGTGACTTGATACATCTGTATCTAGACAAATCTAAGACAAGAATTTTGGACGGAGGGAGTACTTTATGAACATCAATGCTACCTTTTAAGTGGGTATATTTGCCTCAGTAACTTGTGTTATGGATATTGCATGTAATCCCTCTGCTCTCATGCCTTTGAAGACATGTTCTAGTGTCTTTGTTCACTCATTTCTGTGCGTATATGTAGTCATATATGGAGTATAATATCGAAAATCATCTTATATTTTTGAACGGAGGTAGTAATGAAATATGGTTTCCGTTTGAAGTAGAACCAGGTCCGCGGTGGAGATGAAGTTCTCAAAGTCATGCCATGTGAACTGGAAGACCTAATGATGAGTTCTACTGCTGAACTATCCAACTACTATGTCCTTGTCGCCACGTGTCCTGAACTAGTGTTTTCCTGTAGCATTGTTGTCAGGCGTGTTCTCAAGACTGTACTTGGCCACAACAATTTCCTGGCTGTGCCTTCGATTACGAAGGGTGTGGTTCTTGTAAAGCTTCCCAACAAATCTGATGCGGCCTTTCTTCATCATCATGTTTATGAGTGGAAATACCACTCTGTTAGGTTCTCCAAGGTTGACAAGATAGTGATGGTGCATGTAGACTTCTCACACGAAGTCCATGGCCTAGTCAGTTATGCGGGGTTCATCCCGTAGGTCGGTGGCAACAAATAGTCTGCAGAGTTTAGTTAGTGCAACTTTGCTTGTCTGTAGTAAGTACTATTGTTCAGTACTTGATTTGTGTTTGTGAACCCTGTATTGTTTATTAGTACTGCTGCTTTTGGTGTGTGGTCAGTCCTGAGAACGGTCTATGTTAATTTCTGTCCACTCAATTCAGTATGTACATTTTGAAGTATCCAGATCATAATTTTTGTGAGGACGGTTTATCAATTATGGTTACACTCCAATATCTGTATGCATTGCAGGGTTTATCGCACCCACCAGGATTTCCAGTCCCATGGATGTTCGGTCCATACGATTTGTCACGACCTTTGGACTGTCCTGCTTGTGGGAGTAGGCAGGGCCCCTGCATGCCACGCGTAGTTGGACGATCAATCTTCTGTTTAGTACTTCAACATAGTGATTTCCAGGTAAGGATTCACTCGTGTCACATCAAGTAAATCTTATTGATTTACTGTCTAAATCTTATTGATTTAATGTCATGTTTTCTTTCTTTTCCTGCAATTTTACGATGCAGGTTTTGCCATGTGACATTCATCACAGAATAAACCGTTTGGTTTGCTCTACAATGGCTATTTGTCGTGTCAGTAACGAAGGCACTGTCCATCACTTATATTATTGGAAAAAATTGGGTCAGTCTATTGTCTGAGTACAAGTTGAATCCCTATGATGAACTACAGATTTGTTTAACAAAAACGCCACAATTAGTCCTTCTCGCGTTTAAAAGAAATGAAGAAAAAAACTAGATCACGGTCACGGATCCTAGTCAAGTTAGAAAGCTGATCATAGCAGACCAGACACGATCGCCGCTGTCTCGCACAGATCGAGCATCGGTAGTTGCTCTAGCACTGACAGCGGCAACAGCTTAGTCTGATCCAGCTAAGGATTGGGCACCGACCGCGTCAGCGGATCAGTCTGATCTACCGGAGGATCAGGCATCGACACCGGCACCAGCTCTACAAGGAGCACCATCTTCGGCAGCAGCAGCGGCTTCGGCACCTGCACCAACACTTGCACATGCATTTGGTCCGGCCCATGCAGTTGCACCGGCAACAGACTGGGCTGCAGTTCGCACTTCATATACCGAAGTCCTTACAAAAACCGACATGTCCACCTTCTTGGTAAGAATTGGACGCCCAAGTGCTTCGTTCTTTTTTCTTTCCATGTTGTTTCACATGATTCACTGTGTTGATCTAACTGTTTGGGTATGTCTTCTTGTTTTCAAATAGAGAATTCCTAGAGCAACAAGGGAGTCGTTCAACAATCCGGGCGACCGCGGCCAAGTTTCTCTTACCATGCACAGCCTTGGTGTGAATGAACCTGCTCAATATACCGTAAGTACAAAGGATGGTCGCATGATGATTGATGCTAAAGGATGGTCAAGGTTCAAATCTAAATCATATCTTGCGGTTGGGGATGATGTCAAAATCGAACTTTCTCGGTAAGGAGAGCTGGTCCAAATCAACTTTGAAATTCTTCAGTAGCAGCACGCAACTGCCGAACTGATCTATCCTCCGAGAGATTTTGATGTAATGATCTGGCATGGTGAAACAAGTGTCCTGTGTGTATAAGTAGTACGACAATATTATTTATCACATGGTATATCGTTGATAGAATTGCAACTCTGATTGCTGGTTAGGAACTGTCGTTCGATTTCATTCCAACAGCTGTCGTGCTTTATTCAATTTTGTGTATTCGCCTTGCGACAGCATCTAAAACCAGCATCGCTTGCAATATGAAAAGCGCTGAGGTAGAACACATGGGCCCCCAAACATGCAGGGTCGGCCTGCGGCCCAAAGTCCAGAACCGTGAGCCTATGTGAGTATTATATTCTCATCTGAACCCCCATAAAAAAACTGAACCCCCATAATGCTCGTGCGTTGCAGAGGGAGTATATTTCTCGGCAAGGTGAGCCTGTGATATAAAAGATTTGTATATTTCTTTACAGAGGGAGTATCTCTCTGTCAAAAAATGTATTTATGTGTAACTAGTTACTCCTGTCTTTCTACTTCGTTTCGCCAATATGTGGGGCAACCGGCAACGGAGTCCACGTGCCATATGCACAAATTAGAGTGCACAACTTCACGGTAGACACACCCCGGTCGTAGCACCGCAGTAATGCCCAATGAGCCGTCAAATCACAACCCCCCCCCCTTCCAGCTTTAGCAGTAAGCTGGATGGACGAAGCGGCAATATTTCACTGGGCCTGAATCCCCTTCTCCCTCGTCTGCTTGTTCATAGAAAACCCCCGCTCGGCGATTGCATAGGGTTTTCTCATGGAGAACTAGTTACGAATTCTTCATCCATCCCTGATAAATCCAAGTCCCTTGGACGCAGGTAATCCTAGGATGGCAGCCGCCGCCGTTGATGCATTTTTCTTCGTACTGAATCTAGTGTGTTTCAGTTGCAGTGCCCAAAGTGCGAGTACCCTACAGATTTCTGCGCCCACGGCGAGACGCCACACTTGTTCCTTCTCATCCTACCACAACATTTTGAAACGCGCACAGTATGTTCCTAGAATCCTCTTCTCTATCCGGGAGGGTGGGGTTTTTTGAACATGTTGTGTTCTCATATTATTTTTCCTGCAGTGTATTTTTTGCTCTGCCAGAACACATGTACTCAAGATGCTCGGCCTTGCCATAACTTAATACACTAGTTTAATGGTCACAGTGAACAAAATCCATGGATATTATTTTCGAGTTGGGTTCATGAACCAAGAAGATCACTGCTTTTTTTATGGCTGAACTTGGATAAACTTTCTCAAGTGTTACGGACTGAAAGTTGGCGCACGAATGTTGATGGAAATAGCAGAACCTGGTCTCATCTTCACTGCGATCTTCCACCCCGACGTCGTTCCAATTGTTCATCCATGTTAGTTTTGTATCTGGTTCTTGCTTGTTGCCTCGATTACTTCTTAATCCACCTATTCTGTCTAACTAATCACAATTTAACTTTAGAAGTAGCAACGACTCTCTCACGAAGATGCTACTTCTAACTAATATTGTCTTATAATTGGTGGCACGTGTAGGTTTTTTCAGAGTTAAGCAGTTTGCTCGTTTGTTACTCTGTAATAACTCGGCTGTTACTAATGGCACTGAAGTTGGCTGGATCGACATCCACATGTTCCTACACTTTATTGATCGTCTTGAGGTCCTTGCGGGGCGTTTCAATGCTGGAAGGCCACGTGGGATATGTGTGCCACTACTGCACTCGTTGAAGAGGTCCAACTGTGTCGAGAAACTTATGGTACGAGTTGTTTTCTATTATATATGTTGTTCATAAACTATTGCTTATACACAGTTTTACAGTTGTGATCTTCTTGAAACAGGAACTGCCGAGTTCTGTTGTTCCTATACAGATGCCTGACCATGGTCGGGTCAGACTTGCGCTTGGTCACAACATGATGTTTATGTCGACCTACTCAATTCCCCTTGGAGGTGAAAAGATACTTATTCGTGGGTGGTCTTAGATAATGAAGGCCCGTCCATCTTGGAGAATAGGACAAAAGATTATGTTCATGCTTTTCCATGGCTTTAAAGCGAATATCCTGTTTATTGACCATGTTGCGAGATGAAGCCGCTTTCAGAAGGTTGTGGATGCGTGGGGTGGCGCCTGGGCCTTGTCCTGGGGCTTGGCGGCCTCACCCTTGGTTAACTGTAACCTGTAGGCAAAGTAGCACTGTTCGAGGTGTGCTTTGTATGGTTGAACCTGTATAAGTACTCATACTGCTTTTAGCTTTGGTTGTTAAGTGCCCCTGCTGGTTTCAGTTAAGGTTGTTAAGTACTTCTGCTGCTTTTACAGTCTGTCGTGTTTCTTCAGTCATGTCTTCCTCCAGCCGCCAAAACCAAACCAGCGCCGGCGGGGCCGCCTACTTCCGCCTCCCACGGCTGGCTGCGCCTCAGCGCACGCATCGCCGCCCCACCGTCTCCTAAATCGTTAACGCCGACGTCCTCCGCGCTCTTTGGTGCACTCGCCGCGGCGCCGCCCTCTCGCGTTGTCAACATGGTCAACAAACAATAGGAATCGGCAGAAGTACGTGGAGAGGATGACAGTAGGGGCCCACCACGTCATCGTATGGAAAAATAAAATGATCCCTCCTAGTGTTTTCCTGACATCTCGGACCCACGACATTGTGAGCGTATTGTTTGACACGAGAAAAATCTTATGTTGCACTCCGGTAGAAGGGAAGGGAAGGAGTATGGATTTCTCTCATGCGCCGGGGAAAAAGAAAAAATGCGGGCGTGCCAGTGTACCGTAGTACACAAAGAAAAGTGGTACGGGAAACAAGTATTTCATTTATCTCTTTGGATGAACAAAATTACAAGATCCCATAAAAAATGGTTGCGCTCCGTGGCCTAGTAGCGCGGCCTGCCTGACTATGGCGATGTGCGGTCTCCTGGTTCCCGGGGCCTCGAAAAGCTCCCGGTTAATTACTCCCGTGGGTTGCTCCGCGAGATACCTCCGATTAAGCCGTGTGGTCGTCTTCGCTTCGCGTTCTCCATGCATGATGATGATGGTATGTGTAGGTGTGGGCGGAGGCAAAGCCCGTGTCCTCGTCGGTACACGTGCCGCTCAAAACATGGCTTTGTGCTCGCCACGTCCGCCCTCGCCGTCGCGCCTAGTCGGTGTTGACAGCGTTGATATAGTCGGTGTTGAAGTTGCATGGGTCCTGCTCGGCTCAGACTTCTTGACGATGTAGCGGCTTCGTCGGGGTATGCAAGGGGTTGCCTCACGGGAGTATTCTTTTGTGGAGACTATCGTCAGTGTAAAACCAACGCACGCTCGCATCGGCATGGCCGGTGTGGTTGATGTCTCGTCTCGACTAGACGCCGTGGTTACGACAGTCTGCGGAGACAAAGACTCCGCCTTACAAGGCCGTGAGAGGTAACGCCTTAGAGGGGCGTAGTGGATGCCTCATCTTGGCTAGACGCCGTATTCGGTGGTCTGCCAAAACAAGGATCACGCCGCGGGGCCGAAGAAAGGTCACATCATGCAGAGGCACGGTTGATGCCTCGTCTCAGCTAGACGCCGTACTCGGCGGTCTGCTAAGACAAGGATCACGCCGCCTGTACGACGATGAGACCTGTATGCAACAAGGGTGCACCTCGTCCTGGCTGGATGCCGTATTCGATGGTCCACCAAGACAAAGGCGAACATCGCAGGGCCGAAGAAGGATGACATGGAGGGGCGTGATTGATGCCCTGTCCTAGCTAGACGCCGTATTCGGTGGTCGGCTAAGACAAGGAGCATGCCGCCTGTATGACAATGAGACATGTGCAACGAAGGGTGTGGCTCGTCTTGGCTGGACGCCGTAATCGGTGGTCTACCAAGACAAGGGTGAAACATTGTGGTGTTGAAGAAGGATGGCTTCATGCAGGAGCGTGGTTGATGCCTCCTCTCAGCTAGACGCCGTATTCGGTGGTCTGCTAAGACAGGGAGCACACTACCTGTACGCCGAGGTCTATAAGCCATGAAGAGTGCACCTTGTCTTGGTCAGACGCCGTATTCGGTGGTCCGCCAAGACCAGGGCGCTGCCTCACAAGACCAAGGAAGGTGACTTTGTAGAAGGGCGTGGTTGGGCTCCGTCTTTGGCGAGCTCCGTCCGCACCCGATCACGACGTGCAAAGACGAAGGGCTCGGTGTGGACAAACTCCAGCGGTGTTGGTGTAATCTCCTTGTTCGATGAAGTCCTCTCCGGTGCCGGCGGCGGAATTGAATGAGCGCTGTCTTCGGCAACGAGCACGTACCCTCCGTGTAGTGCATGCATGCTGGATGTAAGGAGGAGACAAAAACAATTAGACATTAGTCTCACCTTCCGGAAACATGACCATTGCGTTCATCGCCACCGAGGTTCTTTGCGCGGATGAGGGTACGCCGAGTCGCCGATCTCCCGTCAACGTGCGTCGGCTGTGTGCGCTTTGCCTCTTGATGGATGTGGTGTTGCGTGGACTTGCTTGATGGATGGGTGCGTGATGAGTTTGCTGGTGCGTGCGTGAGTAGCGTGAGACTTCTTTCGTGGGTTTGCTGCCTCCCCTCAATGTTGAGACTTTGCCTCTATATATATAGGCGTTCGGCTGGTGTAGAGGAAAGGAAACGTGGGATTTCTTGGTCCGTACTCTTGCTTCATTCGGCAGGTCACCTTTCCTTTTGTATTCGTTTCCAAATTTTGAAGACTCGCCCATTGTGTATTGCTCCTCGCCCAAGTTGATGCGTAAGTTAGGAAATCCCAATGCCGCTTCTACACCTTCCTTCTGCTAAAAACTTTCTATTTGAGCCTGCAAAAAGAAAGGAAACCATCTTGAGTGCATGTGATTACCCGGCTGCTGATGGGCATGCATGTCGTTGGATAAATACGTGTGCGTGCTGGCCGGCCCGCAAATACTCAAGTACATATGCATGCGTACATGATGGCCGCGTATAATCTACCAAAAATACATGCATGTATGCTACCTTACGTGTGCATGCCAAAAAAGATAACCAAAGACCAGCTAGTAGGAGAGAGCTAATGTACAGGTACACGTATATGCCTGGTTTGAGTATTGCGGGTATTCGGATATGTACACGCGGGCTTGCCGGCCGGCCGAGACACCCGAATACGTACATATAATGTATAAATACCAAGTGCAAGGCAAGCTTGTCACGTACATGCAAACCCCCTCTTTTTTTGAACGAGCATGCAAGAGGTACGTACATATGATAATGAGCCTAATCTCAAATACATTACCTGCACATTACCTGTGCCGAAAAATTCTTAAAAAGAATCATTAAATTGCTCCGTGAAGTACTCAATCTCAAACACATCGAACAGATGTATACAAGGCAATTTTACTTCAACTTTTCATATAAGAAAGCAACATCCTGGACGTAATCGAGAGCTCCCGGTCAGTCCGATCAAGGCTCTAGCACAAGTCTTGCCATGTATGTGTCAGGTAAGCTACTATAAAAATAAGACCCTGGGTAGCGTCCAAGAGCACATAAGTTCGATCATCGCTCACAACACATCCGATCTGAAGAGAAAAAGGTACGCCTTTGTTACTTCTTCTCTGAAGCTAATGCCTTGCCTTGACTTTGCGTGCTCTGTGTGCATGCCCAGTAGATACACTTGTATCTTTTGTCTCCTACTAACTTTGTATTTGTTATCTCACTCGTGTCATCAGGACACCATGGGACGGGGTGACAAGTCAAAGAAGTATGGATCGAGAGATGTTGAGGGCTCGACGAGCGGCAGCAGGAACGGCAAAGGCGGCTCAACTCCTCCACCACCTCCAAGCAAGTCGGGAAACTATTCCAAGGGCGTGGAGTACGCATGTCGGTCACCGCCGTTGCCAAGTGCCCCGCCGCTTGTACTGAAATCGCATAGCTCAGCGCCACGGACTACACGTAGCTACCCGAACCGCAACTCAAAGAATTCTGACGAGACATCCATCTCCCTTGATACTGACGCTCCACCACTAGGGAACCTGGAGGTAAAGAGAATAAAAAAGAAACAGAGCTCGCATGAATGTATTTTTTTCTTACTTCTACATATATCCTGTACGCATGCAGGACAAGCTTGACGACGTGTTGCCGTTCGTGCCTATGAGCAGCGGTATGGAACAACTCCTAGACGAGGTGATGGAAAACATGGACCAAGATGAGCCGGCCACCAAATCCGCACCTCCGGCCAAATCTAGTTCGGTGGCGAAGCACACGCCCCCGG
Source organism: Triticum dicoccoides (assembly GCF_002162155.2). Taxonomy (NCBI): domain Eukaryota; kingdom Viridiplantae; phylum Streptophyta; class Magnoliopsida; order Poales; family Poaceae; genus Triticum; species Triticum dicoccoides. Next base: position 262,632,059 of record NC_041391.1, read on the forward strand.
CAATGAGTGATCCAGCTACGAATTCTTCAACTGTGGCAGGGAGTGATCTTGTCGTAAAACCCGCCTCCCTGGTGACCAAGCCCGCTTCTTTAACCACATCAACAGGCACCCCCGAAGTGGACAAGAAGAGGTCATCGGGAGCTATCAATGACAAAGATGTTGGGATAACTGCAAAGAAGCCAAGGACGTCTGCTTGCGGTACGTGTATAATCCCCCCGCCACCCTTGCATGAATTTTCTTTGGATGCTTTCTTGACTCGTTCTCTTTTTGTCACCTTTCTAGATGTCTCCAGCAAATCAAATAATCTAGAAGGCTTTTATTCCCCCGAGGCAAAGGAACTCCGTGTATTAATTGAGCAACACCAAAATATCCTTGCTGGAGAAAACACTCTGCTCGAGAAGCTCAAAGTCCCTCCAACGAGTAACATCTCAATGCCAAGCCTTGTTCTCCCGCCCGGAATAGCAGCAAAGTACATCTCAATAGGACTCAAGGATATACAAGAGGCGCTAAGGGAGCAGCCGATCAATGAGGAGCTAACCATAAGTAAAATCGAGTCTGTGATAAGTATGTGGAAGATCCCGTATGCGAACGAGGTCCCGCCAGACCTTGAGATTCTAATTCGACACCTTGAAGCAGTGGTGGCTCGTCTGGGCGGAAAAGGTGGTCTTGCCACTTCCCACACATCGGCACTCGCGTCGGCGCAAGTGTCATCTATGTTGGAGAAACTCGATGCAGCCCATGCGGGGATCACTCAAGGACTTTGCCGCCTCGAGAAGGAAGGGCCGCGCCTAGAGGGGCGCCTTGCCAACCTCGCCTCCATCTGCAACAGGCAAAAGAAGTTGGCCGAAGAACATCGGATGCTTGCCGGCAAACATCAGCAGCTTGCCGAGGAGTACAAGGCCCTCTGCGAGAAGGAAACCGAGATGGCGGCACTGGCTGAAAAGCGAACGTGCGTCCTAGCTGACATGATGACTTCTAGCTCCCGCCATCTTGAAGCTCATGAGGATGCAGTATGGAGTTCGTCACAGGTGGCCGAGTCATACACAAGACGCCGTGCGGAGGCGGCTGCCTTCCTGGCCGCCGGCGGAACACTTCCGGAGATCGCGACGATCCTAGCATATAAAGCTCCTGAGTGAGGGAGCGGGCTAGAGATCATGGACTGCTCTTCAAAAGCTGCACTTAAAAATATGTTCTATCTTAGTTAAATATAATTTGTCTTAGCTCATCCAGAAAAAGTTTGATTAGTCCCAGTGAACTTTTGTATCATCGATCAATAAAATGATAGCTTTTGTGATATATCTTTTTTTTTACTTTTACTTGCCGGGTCTTTGCTTCATACTGGCCCTGGAGCTGCGTTGTATCAGCTTCCAACAATGGTGAGGCTAGCTAACCACAGCCTCCCTGGTGTATATGCTGCAGTCATTCCGGCTCGTTAGACTCCACCAATGCTTGATGTAACAGCTTTGACTTGTCTTGCACCAGCCGCGACACCTTCGAGTGCACATCTAGACCTCAAAAATATATCGATCAATCCATCATATGTGTAGGTGTTCGTATGCTTATTTGTATGTCTGTCGTCGCGGCCTCCACGTATAACCGAGGCATATATTTTTGATGTACATATTGCCACCCTCATGCATGCATGTATGTACGTAGGCAAAATTGTCATGCACCACGTACAAGATCAATCAAGAGATTAACTAGTTCGTGCATGCACTAGTCCACCATGTGTGTACATATACTCTTCCCTGTGTAACCTGCACTCCCGAAAATTCCTTTTTGTTCAAAAAAAAACAATAATGACAATTAAGGGATTAGTCACGTAAGAGAGAGAGGAAAAAGGGTTGGTCCGTATCTTTTTTTATTACTTATTTAACCTCTCTTCTTTAGTACGAAACTGCGTCAAACAAATGCCCCCTCACCAAATAAAGTTCGAGCGTGAAGCGATCGAACTTAGTTTGGTGAAAACATTTTTTTTGTAACGAATTGGCGCATCAACATGTGTGCAGCCTAGAGAGGTGTTGACCCGAGGTTCGTGATACTGAGGGTCGTCCCGAAGATGATTGATTGATAGTAATGTAAATTAGTGTAGGCATGTCCATCCACACCTGTGTTTCTCTAGGGTGCTCGTTGGATCGTATAACATGCACGATGCCAGCCAATGAAGGAACCCTATCTTGTCTTCGTTCCATGGCGAAACATCATGCCTTGTCCTGAAAACAAACAAAAAAAATTACCAATCTTGTCGCGACCGTCTAGCTGCTACGGTGCCAGCCGACTTGATTGGAGGGTTTCACAGATTCACGCTGGCCGCACTGGCGTGTTGCACTGCTCCCGTGATCTCTTCGTGCCGATGTAGGCGAGGCATCGGTAGACCGTCGATAGCTCCCCTTCGTTGAACGAACTGTCACACCATCCATGGTGTGATAATTCTGGCGGTGCGCCGGGACGCCATCAGCAATCGAGGGGTTGACGTTGCCCCCCACGCTTCATTGTTGTTGGAGACGAGGTTGCGGAGACGAATCGGCTCCACCTTCGTGAGCGCTGGTGTTGCCTTCTGGCGCCCATTGTGCGTGTCGGTGTAGACCATTGGTTGTCGGGCTGTCGTCGGTGTTGTCAGGGACGCAGCTGCACCCAGGACGTAGTTCGATGTAGTGGTTGTTGTCGGAAAGCCGTCGACGATGACAGAGAGTGCCTCTCCATGGCTGCAAAGATGTTAGAGGAGCACAACTAGGAACACCAAACGAAAACAGGTGACAAAGAGAGGAACTTTTTTTTTGGTTTTAAAGTGTTGGCATTCCCATTATTCACCAGCTATAGGCGTGATATCCGAGAAGGCTACCGAAGGACTTGTCATTGGGAACCGTCGAAAGACCTTGACGATTGCAACTCAACAACTTAAATAAGCTTCGGTGTACGTGTATGAAGACACTGTGTTTCGGGATGCTTCCAAGAGCCAACGGAAATTTATACTCTAGCCCATCATCATACTGAGGACCCCCCACAGCTCAACATGCCCCCTGCACATGCCATCATGAACCCAGAGACTTGGGTGTGATAAGTTCAAGGTAAATGGTTTTGGGTCAACGGCTTGGCGATTTTTCTTCATGCATATTGAGGGGTGGTGAACAGCTACCTCCCGCCTTCCTTCGAGTGGGTTCCTTACTCCTTGGGACCGCTTGATTGCTTCTTGGACTGTTGGGAGTTTCTTTCTTGAATTTGCTTCTTGTACTTTCGGAATTTCATCTTGATTGCTCACGCGGATGATTGATTGGCCACGGACTTCATGTACTTGTTTTGACATTCGGCTCGAACTTCTTGGGGATTCTTCTTCCAGGATTTCTTGCAGACCCACCTTAGGAACTTGGAAGGGAACTATTCACCTCTGTGGACTAGGAAAAACCCTCTAGCACATTATCCAAGGCTTCTGGTGGCGCACCCCAGGGTTGCCATGTGACTACGCACCAAACCAACTTGTGTTGGGTCAGGCAGCCCTCCATGATCTTTTCCTACGGTCTTCCCTGGAGTGCGAGCCTCTGTGAACACGAGGCATGCCAGGAAACATGAAGAGCGCGGGGTCTTAATACTCAGAAGTGCCCAAGTAATCATCTCCGCTGCCTCCGGAAGCATACACCTAGTACGTGTCGTGCATTATGGGTGTAGGAGCCGCTCCACCTGCAAATCGACACATTGTGCCGCCCTCCAACAAGTCCTAGGGTAGCCTAAACTTCAATCAACAGCTTATTGCGATAGGGAGAAGCCACTTTTTTGTTGGACTTAGTCCGTAAAAAAAACAGGGGAAACGAGATATATCCACAAAATGCAAAGGAGAATGCATCATGGATCCGATAGCCCACAGAAAAAGTTTCCCTAATGGAAATTCAGAAGGCAACAAAAGAGGCAAAATTTTAAGAAAAATATTTTTTGAGGAACCTTCCGTTGATTGGGGGCATTGGTCGGACTCCCTGAGAATCGACGAGCTGGTATGCTTCCCCATCGTAGACTTGCTCGATGACGTATGGCCCTTCCCACTTTGGCTCGAACTTGCCCTTCATCTTGTGCGTCATGATGATGGGTCGCCTGAGCACGAGAACCAACTCGCCTTTTCGGAAGACGCGTTGCTTGACGAGCTTGTCGTAAGCTCTCACCATATTCTAACGGTAAAGCTCCAGGTTCTGTAGGGCATTAAGTCGCCCCTCTTCAAGGGCGTCGAGCTCCTAAAACCGCAGTTGTACTTGTTCGTCTTGGGCGATCTCATCTTGGATAGCCACCCTCAAAGAGGGTAGCTGGACCTCCAGTGGTAGGACCGCCTCACTCCCGTAAACGAGGGAAAACGGAGTCACCTGCATCGGGGTACGGACCGTGACATGGTACGCCCATAAGGACTCGAAGAGACGATCATGCCAGTCTCTCCGGTTCCTTGTCACCGTCTTCTTGAGTATCTTGCCGAGCGTCTTGTTGAAAGCCTCGATCGCGCTGTTAGCTTGAGGGTAATAGCCGGTGGAGTAGTTCCACTTGATCTTGTACTTCTCCGTGAACCTGTACATCTTGTTGGACTTGAAGGCCTTGCCGTTGTCGGAGGTGATCCGATGAGGTATCCCAAAGCGATATATGATGCTTCGCTCTAGGAAGTTGATGACGTTGTCACTCTTGACCTCCCGTAATGGGACAGCTTCCGCCCACTTCGAGAAGTAGTCCGTCGCGGCGAGGATGAAGCGATGCCCCCTGGAAGATGGAGGGTCGATAGGGCCGATAATGTCGATTCCCCAGGCATCGAATGGCCAAGAGGAAATGGTAGGGTGAAGAGGGACCGGCGGCCTGTGCTTGAAATCACCATGAACTTGACAATTGTGGCACGATCTAGCCACCCGAAGGCAGTCTGACATAATGTCGGGCCAGCAGTATCCTGCTAGATGTATACTATGATACATCTTGGCCCCTCCTTCGTGCCCGCCGCAGACTCCATGATGCATCTCCTGTAGGATCTTGTCGGCTTCACTTCGGTTTACGCATCGAAGTAGGACCTCCTGTCCATGTGAATGCCTATATAGGACACCTGCTTCAAAAAGATAGAAAGGGAGTCGTCGTTGTAGTTGGCGCCTCGAGATGGGGTCATCGGGGAGGCTCCCATGCTTGAAGTAGTCGAGGAAGGGTTCCAGCCACTCGCCCTCCTCTACGGCATTCGTCATGACGGTATTGACTTCATACTCTGCTGGGATGAGCTCCAAGACAGCCGGGAGTAGCCACCTTTCTTCCACGTTCACCAGCATTGTTTTACTATCTGGAAGCACCAATGCCGCTGCTAGTTTCGCCAAGGCATCAGCAGGCGCATTCCTACTTTGCGGGACATGATGCACTTCAACATGTTGAAATTTTTCCATTAGATTCCGGGCCGCAGCATAGTACGGCACCAGTTCAGGCTTGCGAACTTCATAGATGTCATTAACTTGACGGATGATGAGTTGAGAGTCTCTATAAGCCCGCAAAGAATGAACCTCCATGGAGAGCGCCAAGAGGAGGCCGAAGATGAGCGCCTCGTACTCCGCTTCGTTGTTGGAGCATTCTTCCTTGAGGAGGGAGAATGAGTGAGACATCACCCCTCCTTGTGGCGTTTTGAACACCAAACCTGCACCGGCTCTTCGTCTTGGGGTACCATCGGGGTCGGCATCCATGCGGGAGGCACCATCAAAGTAGAGCTCCAACGATGCGTCGAGGTTGACGTTGAAAACCTCCTCATCAGGAAGGTCCATGACGAGAGATGAGTCGTCTGGAATTGCGTGCACCGCGAGAAATTCTGCCAAGGCTTGACCCTTGATTGCTTTTTCAGGCACAAAGGTAATGTCAAACTCCATCATGATAAGCGCCCATTTTCCAAGTCGCCCCATGAGCGTGGGCTGACTTAAAACGTACCTCACGGGGTCCGCCCTCGCGACGAGCTGGACTTCATGCTTCAACGTGTAGTGCCTGAGCTTCTTCAAAGCAAAGATTAGGTCCAAGCACAACTTCTCTATAGAAGAGTAGTTTCGCTCAGCCCCCACCATGGTGCAGCTCAAGTAATAACAAGCCACCTCCTTCCCCTCGTCATTGTTTTGGGCGAACAAAGCGCCTATCGAAGTAGGTTGTGCTGCAATGTATAGGATGAGTGGGCGCCCCTTTACGGGAGCCGCCAAGACGGGTGGATTAAGGAGGTACCTTTTGATTTCATCGAATCCGTGTTGGCATCCTTTATCCCACACGAACGGAGCTCCTTTCTTCATGAGGCTTGAGAAGGGTTGGATGCGTCCGGAGAGGTTGGATATGAAGCGCCGGATGTACGCTAGCTTCCCCTGCAATGACCTCAACTCTTTGAGATGTTGAGGTGGCAGCATATCGAGGATGGCCTTGATCTTCTTAGGCTCGATCTCTATGCCTCGATGACGAACGACAAAACCGAGGAAGAGGCCTAACTGAACAGCAAAGGCACACTTCATCGGGTTCATCTTGAGTTGATGTTGACACAGCCGTTCAAAGACGACCCGAAGATCCTCCTGGTGGCGCTTGCGATCCTTGGTTTTGACTACCATGTCATCAACATAGCATTCCACCGAATGATGTATCAAATCACCAAGAACGCAGGTCATAGCACGTTGGTACGTTGCACCGGCATTCTTCAGTCCGAATGGCATGACGGTGTAGTAGAAGTTGCCCTTCGGGGTCCTGAAAGCAGTGTTGATGGCGTCATCGGGATCCATCTTGATCTGGTTGTAGCTTGACGAGCCATCCATGAAGGAAAGTGCGCCATGGCCTGTGGTGGAGTCGATGATGATTTCTGGGATTGGGAGAGGAAAGTCATCCTTTGGGCAAGCCCGATTCAGGTCGCAGAAGTCCTGGCATATTCGTATTTGCCCATTCTTCTTCTCCATCGGGACAATATTGGCGAGCCACCGTGGATACTTCGTCTCCTTGATGAAACCTGCAACGATTAACTTGTCAACCTCCATGATGACATCGTCCTCAAGTTCTGGACGTAACCGTCGTGATTGCTGCTTGATGGGACGGAATCGTGGGTCAATCGCCAACTTGTGTGTGGCGACACGAGGGTCCAAACCTGGCATCTCCTTGTAACTCTAGGCGAAGCAGTCTCAGTACTCCATCAAAAAGCTTCGATAGCCGTCTCGCTCCTCTTCCGTCAGCGTGGTGCTAACAAAAGTGGGGCGTGGGTCGTCCTCTGTTCCAAGGTTGACTTGGGCGAGGTCATCGATGGTGGGCTGCCCTCCGTCTTCTAACTCTTGTGGTGCTGATATGGAGCTAAGTTCCTCGGAGTTACTTGGCTCACCGTTGGCAGAGTGTTGTTGATGAGGAACGGTGGACAAAGTGTCAGAGTCAATGCTCGATGAGATGGAAGTGGTGTGGCAGTCAACTCGTGTTCCACCACCGTGCTCCTCCTCTTCATCGGGGACGTCGTAGGTGCAGCATCCCATCGTATGGTGCATCGGATTGCCAAGGGCGGATATCTTGGCATGCTGGTATGTTGCACCCGCATTCTTCAGCCCAAAAGGCATGCCGGTGTTGTAGGAGTCTCCTTCTGGCATCGGTCGCCCTTTGTCTTCTGGTTCTTGTGGCGCTGGCGCAGAGCTGAGCTTCCCCTCATTGCTAGGGCCGTCGAGGTTGATGTAGCCAAGCCCAAACTTTGGTTGAGCTTTGCCTTTCTGCTTGATGAGGTCTTCCGCTTGTCTCCACCATTCCTCGCATATGGAGGGTGGTGGAGGCATCCTGTTGTTCCGCCCAAGAGTGATCCCGACCTTCTCCAACAAGAGAACCATCTTGGGCTCCGCCTTCCTCGTCGATAGTACCTCCTCTGGATCACTGCAAGTTTGGGGAAATTCAAATACAAAATCACATTGTTTTACTTGCGGGACCTTGTAGAAAATGGTCTGGACTCTAGATCCAGACAAATTGGGGATAGCCCAAACCTCCAATGGGGAAGTCACTGAGACATAGAGCGATGGGGGCTGTACACCGTGAGCTCCCCTTGCGACTTCCTCCACTTCTTTTATTCTTCTTCTATCAGCTATCAGTATGGGCGCATGTTCTTCCTTCCGAGGGTTGCGTGCCCGTAGCATGATGGGTGGTGGTGCATCATTACTGCGTGTTAGCATCGTGGAGCCTTCCTGGGCACCTGCGGAGCTTCCCAGTGTTAAACAAATGGGCTCTCGGCGCACCAAAGCTGATGAAGAAGTGGCAGCCTCTTGAGAAATTGTTGTAGCCGACCTCAGCGTGATTGGCGTTGACGTCGGGAACCTTGCCTTCAACAGTAATGGGATTGCTGGACCAGGCATAGAAGATCCTGTTCCACATGATGTCAAAGCAGAGCCCCCTACCTGCAATTGGGAAGAGGGGCTATAGTTGTACCGCGCAGATGAAGATGATACGGACTTGGCTCCTGTGACTCCGAGAGGAGGAGCCCTTTGCATCAGTGGGTAAGCTCGGCATCATGGGGAGATTCATCTCAGCTACTGGCCCAAAACTTGGTTTGGTCAAGAGATCCACCGGGGGCGTTGTGCGCCCCAACTGCTGGTCGCTATCTACAATGGGGAAGTAGTACTTCGCATCTGCATGGTGAGACTCCTGCACAGTATAAGGAGATATGTTGCCGATGATGCGCTTTTGTGTGCCGCTGGCGTCGAGGAACTTCAGGCATTGATGGAGGGTGGATGGCACGACGCGGTACTTGTGGATCCACAGTCTTCCTAGAAGGGTGGAGTAGGAGGTATTCGCCTCGATGACGAAGAACCGCACCTTGAAGCTAAAAGTTGACATCTGGATCTTCAACGTAATGGCACCTAGCGTAGGCTTCCTTTGGTTGTCGAAGCCGCAGATCATCACATCAGTGGCCTCCAAGTCGTCCACCGTAAAACCTGCCCGTGTCAAACTCCGAAGAGGGAGAATGTTCACGGCAGACCCTGGGTCTATGAGGATCCTGCGAAGATGTGCAACACCAATATTACCTTCCACATACAGTGGCCGGTTGTGGTCACCATCATCTATGAGCTTGTCCTCTTCATTGAATGTGATCTCTTTCACGAACAAGGGGCTGGAGCAAAGACGGTGTTTCGCCATGGACACCTTGTAGAGTTCCGGGGCTTGGAGCGCCTTGATAAGGGCCTCGCAAAGGTCGGGTACCATCATGAGCACGTCGTGCACACTCAAAAGTGTTGGAATCCGCTTGAGCTGGGCGATGATGTTGTAGTCGACGTCACGTGCCTTCATCTTCTCTTAGCCTTGGTGTTTATATTCCTCCCCCTACAAAGGCACCTCCTTTGGGGCGGCTGGCTTCTGCACCCTTGTCGACTTGATATTTAGTGGTTCAGGTAGGACCTTGCCCCCACGTAGGTTCATGTTCACCTCTTCCAATGACACTTCCTTTGTTGCCTCTTCGGCGTGGAGTACCGCCTGCTCTTCAGGAGTAAACACGTCTTCGGAAGGAGTATCGCTGTAGTCATGGATGACATTGCAAATCTCTATGCTTGGTGATTGGGGTGAGCTGGCTCCTTCTTGAACTTGCTCCACCTCCTTTGCTGGTGCCTGCCCCCAGCCGGGTGGCAAGAACTGAGCCAAGGTTGGTAGCACATGCCCCGGTCGAGGAAAAGGCTCGTCTCCCTCTGACATAGGGACAAATGTTGGCGGAGGCCGACGTTGACTTGCATCGAACCGGCTTAGAATTCTTGGGGGAGCACGTTCTGGCAAAACCGGACGAGGATGTCAGGGTGGAAGCCTCCTTGCATACGGCCTTCGGCGCACCATCCTCCAAGGCTCCTCTTCGGGAATGGCTGGGGTCACCTAGGGCCGAAAGGGAGATACATGCGTCTTGTAGAGGACGAGGTTGGATAGCTGGTCTTCAACTTGGGCCAGTGGCACCCATGTTTCTTCGAGCTCCGTGGCTTCACTTGGCAGAGACGGTAACTTCATGCTCACCATGTTTACTACATGGTAATCTGGGTTGATAGCTTCTGGGTCGAGGTTGATCCTTCTCTCATTAATGGCTCTTTGGAGCCATTCTTTGAACGCGACACAATCTTCAATGACATGTCCCACATACCTGTGATATGGGCAAAATAAAGGATTATCTGTCATCCTCACCTGATCAGGCCTCCGAGGCTCTGGTAAGTTCAAGGCCTGATGCTCCATAACCTGGTCGAACATGTCCTTGATGAGCTCCCGACGGAAGACGTACTGCTTCTTGAGGAGCTCCTGCATCGACGAGCGTTGCCTCCCTCCGGCTTGTTCGCCTCTTGCACCCAAGACGGGCACATGGCCTTGCGGTGCAGACGAGAAGACCTTGGTGGTGTTTGTTTCGGCTGGTGCCTTTTCCCTGCTACCGTTGTTGACTTGTTTGGACGTTGAGGCGAAGTGCTTGGCGGGATCAAATGCGCTGGCATTCTTATAGAGCTCCATTATCTGCGGTGATTTCTCAAACTCAAGCTTCGTGGCCGCTACCGCCGTGCTGAGGGCACTAAAAGTTCTAGGCTCACGCCGAGAGACTTCAAGTGACCAATGTTGCTGCATCCCGTGGACGCACATCTCAATGGCATCCTCGAGGTGCATCTCCCTGGCGAGACGCACATAACTATTGCGGAAGCGGACGATGTAGTCATCAATGGACTCGTCTCGTCGTTGTCGGACTTGTGCCAGCTCGACAACGGAGAAGTCCTTCTTCATGGCGATGAAGTGCTTCTTGAAAACCTCTTTCATGGCCACCCTACTCCCAATGGACCCAACCGGTAAACGGATGTACCAATGGAAGGCGGGCCCGGTTAATGACCCTGAAAATTGGCGAAGGAGGAGTCACGGGCTGTTTGCTGTGTCGCCGCATGCCGCCTCAAAGTACGCCAAGTGCTCCCTCACATCACCGGTTCCATCAAACTGACGGAACTTTGGTGAGTGCCACCCTGCGGGATACACCATCATGTCATGCCATGCCTCGTAAGGCTTCTCTAGCTCACTCTTGGACATGCAAGGAGCTTGATCTATCGCCATTTGCTTTAACTTCTTGTCCACCATATCCCCGACCATGTCATGGTAGTCCTTTAGCATAACTGTGTGCGGTACTGCGTTGGCAGAACCAATAGGGCTAACCCAAGGCCGAGCTTGTGTGCTGGGGTCGTGTTGAGGCACATCATTTAAGGGCACCCTAGCAGGAGGGCCCACCTGAAGTTCCTCCTCTTGCGGATCGACCACTCGTTGCAGCACGCCTTGTGGAGGGACGCCTTGGTTGTTCATCATGAGCTCAATAAACTGGTCAAGCTTTGACGCCAACTGGTTAATCGTCTGGCGCTGGCTTCTGACCTCTTCTTCTAGAGACACTTCTTGTGGTGTTACTATGTTTTCAGCACTTGGGCCATGGATGCCATCAACGGGTGACTTGGCAGCAGGATCTTGATCCACAAGGTTTTCACCATGATTCACCATGCGAACGGGCGCGGTGTGGAGGTCTTCATCACCGGCCTCATAATCTGACAAAACCGATGAAGCTAGTTCATGGTAACGAGGGGAGTGTGGACGACTCTCCAACGATGGCGAGGAGGACGAGTCGGAGAAATCTTCTTCATCGTCAAGGTGGTCTTGGCACTCTCCATCTCTGGGAAACCCATCCATCACGCCTTGACGAGCGATGTATTTTAATCTTGTATTGGCCCCTGGCCGGTCTGCAACTTGTCGTCGTCCTTCAAGGTCTTGAGGAAGCCTTGATGTAATGTTGGTGTAGTGACGCTTGTATATATCTTCATTTTGTGATGTGCTCCCTCCACCTAATGAGCCTTTCCCTGTTGTCACAGGAAGACACGTGGCTCTAGATCTTGCAGCTTCTTGTGACATTGATGAGCTTGTCTTGGCATCCCCTTCGGCACCCCTGAACCATGCACGAACATGGCCAAGGCGCGGTAGGAAGGTCCTCTGGAAGTCCGCCTTTGGGTTCGGCACGATCTCCTCTTCAGAAGGATAGTCAAACTCCTCGGTGATGGCGGGAGGTCGCCATCCATTACTTGACCCTTCGCTTGGCTGCACTCCAAGAGTACCGCACATGGCAAGGTTCTTCTCAGTTGATTCCTTCACTTTTTCAGCCTCCTGCTGGGCTTGAGCTTCTCCATCTTGGTCCATCCTTTCAGAGGGAACAAGAGGAAACTCTGTGGGAAGTGTTGTGTCTTGTGGGAGGGCAGCGTGGGCTGCACCCTCGGAAGCTACTTCATTGTTGGAGGAGAACGTAAGCTTGGCTTCTTCGACGCCTTCCATCGGTGTGGCCGTTGGCGCTGGCATCTTCTGATTCTCTAGTGGGGGTGCTGGTGCAGTAGCCTTCACATGTTCATCATTCTTCTGAGGAAGGAATGAAGAAAGAACCGCCTTGCTCCCTTGCTCAGTGCTTCTCGTGGACGTCTTGCGTGGTTTCGGCGCCAACCGGCTGAGCAGGTAGCTATACCTCTCATGCCGCTCCAAGTCGGGGGAGATGCGAAATTTGATCCTGTCATTTTCTTGAACGGCCCCACCATCGGGTCGTAAACGTACCTGAGTGTGTCGAAGGACTAAGTCCTCAAGTTCTTTATAAAGAAGATGGCGGTTTCTCCGACGCCTCTCGCGCTTGCGCTGATTCTCCGTTGGAAAGATACCATCCCTTTGCACCGGTGGCGCGCGTAGGAGTGTTGGTGCAGGGCGCCTCATGGATGATGAAGTCATGTCCGTCATCGCCTGCAGCTATGGCCGATCTCCCCGCCTAGGAGGTGACGAAGGTCGTGGTGGAAATGTCGGTCGCAAAGGTTCCCGTGGTTGCCACTTTTGAGTGGGTTGAGGGTCCCTCTCATCGTCTTGATGTCCCCGCCTGGGAGGTGACGAAGGTCGTGGTGGAAGTGTCTGTCGCAAAGGTTCCCGTGGTTGCCACTGTTGAGTGTGCCGGGGGTCCCTCTCATCGTCTTGATGTCTTGACCATCGGTTCCAACGTGGAGGCATGTTGGGATATCTTCGTTGTGGGAAGTGTCGAGTTGGTGAAGGTTGTTCCCGAGGTGCCAAAGTCTGGCGCTCATGTTGAGGACGATGACTTGGGGCTTGACGCCTCATCCTTCCCGCAGCTTGAGACGCCGATGCACTTGGCGCCGTTGGATCTTGGAGCCTCCTCTGGATATTGTTCATCTGCTCTTGGAGTTGGCGAAATTCTCACCATAGGTCGTCGTCCCGTGGAGCGGGTGCCTCATGCCGAAGGGTGGAAAACCTGTTATTGTTGGGGAGAGACCTTCCGTCGGCTGCCGAGTTGTGGAGACACGGCGCCCATGCACCCCTTCGCGTGTCGCCAATGTTGAGGGAGACAGTAGGGCTTGGTAGAATGGACTCTTTGCGTGAGCGCCGCTTTCAGGATTCCTTCATGATGGCGCGTCTCACCAGCTCCTTGACCTTGCATGGCTCGTATGCCCAAGCATCAAGGAACAAGTCATACGGAGGGGTTAAGGTGCTTCGGTAAGTGAACACCTTATCAGCTAGGTCCAGGGCGCCGAGGGACCAATCCTCCTCCGGCATCGTGCTCTGAGCGATGCAGGAAGCTATCTGTTGGTGGAGTAATTGTACCTTGCGTACTTCCTCCTGTAGTTGCGTAGGGGATGAGGGCTATCCGACAAACGAGCGTTGGCCATGAGCCTACGCAGGTTATGGGACATGGCCTCCAAACCCTCGAGAAGCTCTACCTCGGTACGCCACGGAGTTGGCTTCGATGACTCCGAGTGTGTAGTCGTGGTAGGGGTGTGGAGGGACGCTGCACTAGCCCGCCTGTTGGCGGCTCTGGTGCGGAGGCGTTGAGATGCCTCCACATCTCCTTTCAAATCTGCCCTTGTCGACTCATTCAACAAGGCGCGCGCCTCAAGCATTAGCTCGCGACGCTCCTTCTTCACCTTGGCAGCCTCCCGCCTTAGTGCCTTCTTCGACTGCACAGTTTGGAACTGTGCAGGATCTTGAGCTTGATGCATGTAGACCTTCTCGCCAAGCTCGATGACGACCATGGGCGGCATCGGTCCAAACTGGATCATTACCGGTTCCGAGTTGCTGCCACGGGAGATTCCACCTGCATGAAAGGGATCTTGATGAGCGGAAATCCTCGCCGACGCCTTGTCATGCAGCATGCTGTGCGGGTTGGGAGACGAGCGAAGACGATTCAGACGACCACAGCATTGCAAAGATGGGAGGGGAACCACGTCCCACCGGGCGTGCCAATTTGTTTGACACGAGAAAAATCTTATGTTGCACTCCGGTAGAAGGGAAGGGAAGGAGTATGGATTTCTCTCATGCGCCGGGGAAAAAGAAAAAAATGCGGGTGTGCCAGTGTACCGTAGTACACAAAGAAAAGTGGTACGGGAAACAAGTATTTCATTTATCTCTTTGGATGAACAAAATTACAAGATCCCATAAAAAATGGTTGCGCTCCGTGGCCTAGTAGCGCGGCCTGCCTGACTATGGCGATGTGCGGTCTCCTGGTTCCCGGGGCCTCGAAAAGCTCCCGGTTAATTACTCCTGCGGGTTGCTCCGCGAGATACCTCCGATTAAGCCGTGTGGTCGTCTTCACTTCGCGTTCTCCATGCATGATGATGATGGTATGTGTAGGTGTGGGCGGCGGAAAAGCCCGTGTCCTCGTCGGTACACGTGCCGCTCAAAACATGGCTTTGTGCTCGCCACGTCCGCCCTCGCCGTCGCGCCTAGTCGGTGTTGACAGCGTTGATGTAGTCGGTGTTGAAGTTGCATGGGTCCTGCTCGGCTCAGACTTCTTGACGATGTAGCGGCTTCGTCGGGGTACGCAAGGGGTTGCCTCACGGGAGTATTCTTTTGTGGAGACTATCGTTAGTGTAAAACCAACGCACGCTCGCATCGGCATGGCCGGTGTGGTTGATGTCTCGTCTCGAGTAGACGCCGTGGTTACGACAGTCTGCGGAGACAAAGACTCCGCCTTACAAGGCCGTGAGAGGTAACGCCTTAGAGGGGCGTAGTGGATGCCTCATCTTGGCTAGACGCCGTATTCGGTGGTCTGCCAAAACAAGGATCACGCCGCGGGGCCGAAGAAAGGTCACATCATGCAGAGGCACGGTTGATGCCTCGTCTCGGCTAGACGCCGTACTCGGTGGTCTGCTAAGACAAGGATCACGCCGCATGTACGACGATGAGACTTGTATGATACAAAGGGTGCACCTCGTCCTGGCTGGACGCCGTATTCGGTGGTCCACCAAGACAAAGGCGAACATCGCAGGGCCGAAGAAGGATGACATGGAGGGGCGTGATTGATGCCCTGTCCTAGCTAGACGCCGTATTCGGTGGTCGGCTAAGACAAGGAGCATGCCGCCTGTATGACAATGAGACATGTGCAACGAAGGGTGTGCCTCGTCTTGGCTGGACGCCGTAATCGGTGGTCTACCAAGACAAGGGTGAAACATTGTGGTGTTGAAGAAGGATGGCTTCATGGAGGAGCGTGGTTGATGCCTCGTCTCAGCTAGACGCCGTATTCGGTGGTCTGCTAAGACAGGGAGCACACTACCTGTACGCCGAGGTCTATAAGCCATGAAGAGTGCACCTCGTCTTGGTCAGACGTCGTATTCGGTGGTCCGCCAAGACCAGGGCGCTGCCTCACAAGACCAAGGAAGGTGACTTTGTAGAAGGGCGTGGTTGGGCTCCGTCTTTGGCGAGCTCCGTCCGCACCCGATCACGACGTGCAAAGACGAAGGGCTCGGTGTGGACAAACTCCAGCGGTGTTGGTGTAATCTCCTTGTTCGATGAAGTCCTCTCCAGTGCCGGCGGCGGCATTGAATGAGCGCTGTCTTCGGCAACGAGCACGTACCCTCCGTGTAGTGCATGCATGCTGGATGTAAGGAGGAGACAAAAACAATTAGACATTAGTATCACCTTCCGGAAACATGACCATTGCGTTCATCGCCACTGAGGTTCTTTGCGCGGATGAGGGTACGCCGAGTCACCGATCTCCTGTCAACGTGCGTCGGCTGCGTGCGCTTTGCCTCTTGATGGATGTGGCGTTGCGTGGACTTGCTTGATGAATGGGTGCGTGATGAGTTTGCTGGGTGCGTGCGTGAGTGGCGTGAGACTTCTCTCGTGGGTTTGCTGCCTTCCCTCAATGTTGAGACTTTGCCTCTATATATATAGGCGTTCGGCTGGTGTAGAGGAAAGGAAACATGGGATTTCTTGGTCCGTACTCTTGCTTCGTTCGGCATGTCACCTTTCCTTTTGTATTCGTTTTCAAATTTTGAAGACTCGCCCATTGTGTATTGCTCCTCGCCCAAGTTGATGCGTAAGTTAGGAAATCCCAATGCCGCTTCTACACCTTCCTTCTGCTAAAAACTTTCTATTTGAGCCTGCTAAAAGAAAGGAAACCATCTTGCGTGCATGTGATTACCCGGCTGCTGATGGGCCTGCATGTCGTTGGATAAATACGTGTGCGTGCTGGCCGGCCCGCAAATACTCAAGTACATATGCATGCGTACATGATGGCCGCGTATAATCTACCAAAAATACATGCATGTATGCGACCTTACGTGTGCATGCCAAAAAAGATAACCAAAGACCAGCTAGTAGGAGAGGGCTAATGTACAGGTACACGTATATGCCTAGTTTGCGTATTGCGGGTATTCGGATATGTACACGCGGGCTTGCCGGCCGGCCGAGATACCCGAATACGTACATATAGTGTATAAATACCAAGTGCAAGGCAAGCTTGTCACGTACATGCAAATCCCCTCTCTTTTTTGAACGAACATGCAAGAGGTACGTACATATGATAATAAGCCCAATCTCAAATACATTACCTGCACATTACCTGTGCCGAAAAATTCTTAAAAATAATCATTAAATTGCTCCGTGAAGTACTCAATCTCAAACACATCGAACGGATGTATACAAGGCAATTTTACTTCAACTTTTCATATAAGGAAGCAACATCCTGGACGTAATCAAGAGCTCCCGGTCAGTCCGATCAAGGCTCTAGCACAAGTCTTGCCATGTATGTGTCAGGTAAGCTACTATAAAAATAAGACCCTGGGTAGCGTCCAAGAGCACACAAGTTCGATCATCGCTCACAACACATCCGATCTGAAGAGAAAAAGGTACGCCTTTGTTACTTCTTCTCTGAAGCTAATGCCTCGCCTTGACTTTGCGTGCTCTGTGTGCATGCCCAGTAGATACACTTGTATCTTTTGTCTCCTGCTAACTTTGTATTTGTTATCTCACTCGTGTCATCAGGACACCATGGGACGGGGTGACAAGTCAAAGAAGTATGGATCGAGAGATGTTGAGGGCTCGACGAGCGGCAGCAGGAACGGCAAAGGCGGCTCAACTCCTCCACCACCTCCAAGCAAGTCGGGAAACTATTCCAAGGGTGTGGAGTACACACGTCGGTCACCGCCGTTGCCAAGTGCCCCGCCGCTTGTACTGAAATCGCATAGCTCAGCGCCACGGACTACGCGTAGCTACCCGAACCGCAACTCAAAGAATTCTGACGAGACATCCATCTCCCTTGATACTGACGCTCCACCACTAGGGAACTTGGAGGTAAAGAGAATAAAAAAGAAACAGAGCTCGCATGAATGTTTTTTTTCTTACTTCTACATATATCCTGTACGCATGCAGGACAAGCTTGACGACGTGTTGCCATTCGTGCCTATGAGCAGCGGTATGGAACAACTCCTAGACGAGGTGATGGAAAACATGGACCAAGATGAGCCGGCCACCAAATCCGCACCTCCGGCCAAATCTAGTTCGGTGGCGAAGCACACGCCCCCAGCAATGAGTGATCCAGCTACGAATTCTTCAACTGTGGCAGGGAGCGATCTTGTCGTAAAACCCGCCTCCCTGGTGACCAAGCCCGCTTCTTTAACCACATCAACAGGCACCCCCGAAGTGGACAAGAAGAGGTCATCGGGAGCTATCAATGACAAAGATGTTGGGATAACTGCAAAGAAGCCAAGGACGTCTGCTTGCGGTACGTGTATAATCCCCCCGCCACCCTTGCATGAATTTTCTTTGGATGCTTTCTTGACTCGTTCTCTTTTTGTCACCTTTCTAGATGTCTCCAGCAAATCAAATAATCTAGAAGGCTTTTATTCCCCCGAGGCAAAGGAACTCCGTGTATTAATTGAGCAACACCAGAATATCCTTGCTGGAGAAAACACTCTGCTCGAGAAGCTCAAAGTCCCTCCAACGAGTAACATATCAACGCCAAGCCTTGTTCTCCCGCCCGGAATAGCAGCAAAGTACATCTCAATAGGACTCAAGGATATCCAAGAGGCGCTAAGGGAGCAGCCGATCAATAAGGAGCTAACCATAACTAAAATCGAGTCTGTGATAAGTATGTGGAAGATCTCGTATGCGAACGAGGTCCCGCCAGACCTTGAGATTCTGATTCGACACCTTGAAGCAGTGGTGGCTCGTTTGGGCGGAAAAGGTGGTCTTGCCACTTCCCGCACATCGGAACCCGCGCCGGCGCAAGTGTCATCTCTGTTGGAGAAACTCGATGCAGCCCATGCGGGGATCACTCAAGGACTTTGCCGCCTCGAGAAGGAAGGGCCGCGCCTAGAGGGGCGCCTTGCCAACCTCGCCTCCATCTGCAACAGGCAAAAGAAGTTGGCCGAAGAACATCGGATGCTTTCCGGCAAACATCAGCAGCTTGCCAAGGAGTACAAGGCCCTCTGCGAGAAGGAAACCGAGATGGCAGCACTGGCTGAAAAGCGAACGTGCGTCCTAGCTGACATGATGACTTCTAGCTCCTGCCATCTTGAAGCTCATGAGGATGCAGTACGGAGTTCGTCACAGGTGGCCGAGTCATACACAAGACGCCGTGCGGAGGCGGTTGCCTTCCTGGCCGGCGGCGGAACGCTTCCGGAGATCGCGACGATCCTAGCATATAAAGCTCCTGAGTGAGGGAGCGGGCTAGAGATCATGGACTGCTCTGCAAAAGCTGCACTTAAAAATATGTTCTATCTTAGTTAAATATAATTTGTCTTAGCTCATCCAGAAAAAGTTTGATTAGTCCCAATGAACTTTTGTATCATCGATCAATAAAATGATAGCTTTTGTGATATATCTTTTTTTTACTTTTACTTGCCGGGTCTTTGCTTCATAGTGGCCCTGGAGCTGCGTTGTATCAGCTTCCAACAATGGTGAGGCTAGCTAACCACAGCCTCCCTGGTGTATATGCTGCAGTCATTCCGGCTCGTTAGACTCCACCAATGCTTGATGTAACAGCTTCGACTTGTCTTGCACCAGCCGCGACACCTTCGAGTGCACATCTAGACCTCAAAAATATATCGATCAATCCATCATATGTGTAGGTGTTCGTATGCTTATTTGTATGTCTGTCATCGCAGCCTCCACGTATAACCGAGGCATATATTTCCGATGTACATATTGCCGTATGCATGCATGTATGTACGTAGGCAAAATTGTCATGCACCACGTACAAGATCAATCAAGAGATTAACTAGTTCGTGCATGCACTAGTCCACCATGTGTGTACATATACTCTTCCCTGTGTAACCTGCACTCCCGAAAATTCCTTTTTGTTCAAAGAAAACAATAATGACAATTAAGGTATTAGTCACGTAAGAGAGAGAGGAAAAAGGGTTGGTCCGTATCTTTTTTTATTACTTATTTAACCTCTCTTCTTTAGTACAAAACTGCGTCAAACACGCATATAGTCAATAGACAAGAAAACAGCACAAGATCGGCTGACACCTGGGACGTAGCTACTCGAACAGTATTTTTTTTGTTTGGTATTGTTGAGATGGAGCAGGGTTTGAACTGGGTTGTGGCCCGTCTAGCCCATGCTTATATTTTATGTTCACCATGTGACCAGCCTAGCTATTTTTTCTTTGTGCAAATGAGTCCAGTTTATTTTTTCTGAAAAATACCCAATACAGGCCTACTTATTTTTCTACGCCTTGAAAGTAATATGAAATGGGTTGTAAATATAAAAACAGATGACAAATTGGCAATTACTTTATAATTTCTGATTTTTTTTCACATTTTCAGATTCCTACTTCACTGGGCATTAACCTAATTCAAATATATCTTCAAAGTACTTTAAATC
Source organism: Triticum dicoccoides (assembly GCF_002162155.2). Classification (NCBI taxonomy): domain Eukaryota; kingdom Viridiplantae; phylum Streptophyta; class Magnoliopsida; order Poales; family Poaceae; genus Triticum; species Triticum dicoccoides. Next base: position 262,652,148 of record NC_041391.1, read on the forward strand.
TGGCTCGACATTTCGGTATTAAAAATAGTTTGGAACCCACAGAAATATGCGAAATTGGCCCTAGCCAACCAAAAAACGACTGCAATAAATTGCATAAGAAGTTGCCATGAGCTATATATAAATTATTAAAAAAAGAGGGAGTGGTCTGACTTGTGGGCCTGTTTAGTTGACGCGTATGCAAGATTTTTTTAGTTATTATATACTACGTGAACAAACGATTCTAGCAGATGTAACCGTTGGATGTCAATCCAACGGCCGTCGTGTTTCTTCAATCTCTGATCTTCTTGCTCCAGCCGCCAAAGCAGCGCCGGCGGGACCGCCTGCTCCCGCCTCTCGTGGCCGGCTGTGCTGCAGCGCAGGCCTCAGCGCCCCCTACTACTTCCACCGCTGGCCAGGGCATCCCTCTACTCACCCACACCCCCTGTTATTCTGCAGCGACGGTAGCCTCACACCGCAGCCGAATCGGTGAACCCACGTACTCCTCTCCGTGCGGGCTTCCACTGCCGCGTCTTCCCCGGCTCCGCGTCGTCCCCTTTCTAGGCCTCGTCGTCGTTCACCGCCGTGGTGCTCTCGGTGCGGCGTGGTCAATGTGGTCAACGATCGACTTTCATCGGAAGAGTATTATACGTGGAGAGGCTGACAGCTGGGTCCACGGCAGCCGCAAGGAAGTGCCTCCTTATTACGCGGAAAATAATTATTCCTACACCTGACATCTGGGACCCACTAGATGGGCCACCAGTATTTCGCGAAAAAAAATATTTCCCCCTGACTGTTGGGACCCACAGGTCGGGCCATCGTATTTCGCAAAAAAAACGTTCCCCCGCTGTCAGCTCGGACCCATCGGAAGTGCCTCCTTATTACGCACAAAAAATGAATACCCCCCTGCTAGCTGGGACCAGCCTTGGTGGGAGGCTGACTTGTGGGCCTACTAAGTTGACTGGGACGGAGGCCATTGTCAACTTTAGTCAATATATGAACGATTTTAGCTCCAGGGACCATACGATGTCCATCCAACGGCCGTAGTGCTTCTTCAACCTCTGGTCTTCTTGCTCCAGCCGCCCAAAGCAGCGCCGGTCGTGCCGCCTGCTCCTGCCGCCCGTGGCCGGCTGTGATGCCGCGGAGGCCTCACCGCCCCCTACTACTCCCACCGCTGCCAGGCCATCCCTCTACGCACCCACACCCCCTGTTATTCTGCGGCGACGGCAGCCTCACACCGCAGCCGAATGAGTGAACCCTCATACTCCTCTACGCGTGGGCATCCACTGCCGCGTCTTCCCTGGCTCCGCGTCGTCCCCTTTCTAGGCCTAGCCATCGTCCACCGCCCTGGTGCTCTCGGTGCGGCATGGTCAACATGGTCAAGGAATAGCTTCCATCGGACGTGGACTGTACGTGGAGAGGCTGACAACTGGGTCCACGGCCGCAGCAAGGAAGTGCCTCCTTATTATGCGCAAAATAATTATTCCTCCACCTGACAGCGGGGACCCACCGGATGGGCCACCGTATTTCGCGAAAAAAATGTTTCCCCCTGTCTTCTGGGACCCACCAGCTACATCTTCGCACGCAAGGAAGTGCGTCCGAAAAAACGATTCGCCCCCCTGACTGCTGGGACCCACCAGCTACATCTTCGCATGCAAGGAAGTGCGTCCGGGCAAAAAAACCAAAATGATTCGCCCCCCTAACTGCTGGGACCCACCAGCTACATCTTCGCAGGCAAGGAAGTGCCTGACAGTCGGGACCCACCTGGTCGAAGCGTACGTACCGTTGTCATTCTGGTCACGAACGTGTATGTACATACTGGTCGATGTAGAGGCGTGCATGTGTCGTAGTAGAGGCGCGCACGTGTCGTAGTAGAGGCGCGCACGTAGCATGTACACGTACGTACAGCGGCGAGGGTGCAAGAAAGAAAATACGGCCACGTACGTACATACGGGCAGGGTCTCGAACGCCTACTCGCGCATACGTACATGGCTGGGTCGGAACGGAGAAATAGCATCGTCGTCATGTTCATGGGGAGGCAACGGAATGAGTCGTGTTCATCGGGAGGCAACGGAATGCGTGGGAGCCAACTGGCTGGGTCGGAACGGAATGCGTGGTCGTGTTCATCGGGAGGGCTTGGACGGAACACGCGATGGAAACGAGGCCTGGCGTACCGCACAATGGAGGAAACGGCCTTATGTTCGACCGGCCACGTTCGAAACGGGGTCCTGTTGATCGGGAGGGGCCTGGCGTACCGCAAAACACAGGAAACGGACCTCCTACGGTCGAAACGGGGGTCTTGTTGATCGGAAGGGGTGTGGCGTACCGCAAAACGGAGGAAATGGACCTCCTACAGTCGAAACAGGGGTCCTGTTGATCGGGAGGGGTGTGGCGTACCGCAAAACAGACAAAACGGACTTGTGTTGTAGCGCTACTGTCGAAATGGGGGGAGGGTTGTGGCGTACCGCAAAACAGGACTCCACGGGATACTGTTCATCTCCACCGTCGACCTCCTCCAGCCTCCACGGGCTCCTGTTCATCCAGCCTCCACCGCGCGCTACTCCACCGACTACTGTTCAACCACCCCTCCACGGGCACCCCTCCACCGTCTACTGTTCATCCAGCCCTCCACACCACGGGGTCCTATTCAACCACCCCTCCATGGCCACCCCTCCACCGTCTACTGTTCATCCAGCCCTCCACACCATGGGTTCCTGTTCATCCAGAGGCAACGCCAGCGCTCACTGTTCATCCAAATCACCCAGCAACGCTCATTGTTCATCCAATCGATCGGCTTCAGTTAGCAGCAGTAGCGAAGGAATCGCTCCATCGGGTTCAGTTAACAGCCATCGATCGATCCCTCAGGTTCAGTAACGCGTAGCCTGCAGTGCAATCGCTCGGGTTCAGTTAGAGCCCAACGCCTCACTCGGGTTCAGTTAGAGCCAACACCTCGCACACACGCGCGTATGTATGAGAGAAACGCGCATCGCTCTGCCCCCGACCTCCCACCGTAACCGGCAACTCCCCGAAATTTTCCTCCCCCTCGCTTCTACCACGGTTTTTTCCGTCATGGACGGCCCAAAGAATGTCATGCAGCTGCGTCTCCGGCCCGCCCAGGACGAAAAGCCCATTTTTGTCATGATTTTTTGTCATAGAAGTAGGAGCCCACCACATCTATGATGATACCGGGTTTTGTCACAATTATCGTCATAGAAGTGTCATATGTATGACAGAAAAAAAATCGTTCGGCCCAAAATGTCACGGATGTGTCTTTTTTTGTAGTGATATTGTAGCGGTGCTTAGGCGAAGCCCTGTGACGGTAGAACATCAACATCGTCACCAGGCCGTCGTGCTGACGGAACTCTCCCTCGATACTCGGCTGAATCGGAGTTTGAGGGACATCATCGAGCTGAACGTGTGCTAGAACTCGGAGGTGTCGTACTTTCGGTGCTTGATCGGTCGGGCCGTGAAGACGTACGACTACATCAACCGCGTTGTTCTAACGCTTCCGCTTTTGGTCTACGAGGGTATGTGGATGACACTCTCCCCTCTCGTTGCTATGCATCACCATGATCTTGCGTGTGCGTAGGAAATTTTTTGAAATTACTACGTTCCCCAACAGTGGCATCCGAGCCAGGTTTTATGCGTAGATGTTATATGCACGAGTAGAACACAAGTGAATTGTGGGCGATACAAGTCATACTGCTTACCAGCATGTCATACTTTGGTTCGGCGGTATTGTTGGATTACGCGGCCCGGACCAACATTACGCGTACGCTTACGCGAGACTGGTTCTACCGACGTTCTTTGCACACAGGTGGCTAGCGGGTGTCAGTTTCTCCAACTTTAGTTGAACCGAGTGTGACTACGCCCGGTCCTTGCGAAGGTTAAAACAGCACTAACTTGACGAACTATCGTTGTGGTTTTGATGCGTAGGTAAGATCGGTTCTTGCTCAGCCCGTAGCAGCCACGTAAAATTTGCAACAACAAAGTAGAGGACGTCTAACTTGTTTTTGCAGGGCATGTTGTGATGTGATATGGTCAAGACGTGATGCTATATTTTATTGTATGAGATGATCATGTTTTGTAACCGAGTTATCGGCAACTGGCAGGAGCCATATGGTTGTCGCTTTATTGTATGAAATGCAAACGCCCTGTAATTGCTTTACTTTATCACTAAGCGGTAGAGATAGTCGTAGAAGCAATAGGTGGCAAAACGACAACGATGCTAGGATGGAGATCAAGGTGTCGCGCCGGTGACGATGGTGATCACGACGGTGCTTCGGAGATGGAGATCACAAGCACAAGATGATGATGGCCATATCATATCACTTATATTGATTGCATGTGATGTTTATCCTTTATGCATCTTATTTTGCTTTGATTGACGGTAGCATTATAAGATGATCTCTGACTAAATTTCAAGAAGTGTTCTCCCTGAGTATGCACCGTTGTGAAAGTTCTTAGTGCTGAGACACCACGTGATGATCGGGTGTGATAAGCTCCACGTTCAAATACAACAGGTGCAAAACAGTTGCACACGCGGAATACTCAGGTTAAACTTGACGAGCCTAGCATATACAGATATGGCCTCGGAACACGGAGACCAAAAGGTCGAGCGTGAATCATATAGTAGATGTGATCAACATAGTGATGTTCACCATTGAAAACTACTCCATCTCACGTGATGATCGGACATGGTTTAGTTGATTTGGGTCACGTGATCACTTAGATGACTAGAGGGATGTCTGTCTAAGTGGGAGTTCTTTAGTAATATGATTAATTGAACTTAAATTTATCATCAACTTAGTACCTGATAGTATTTTGCTTGTCTATGTTTGTTGTACATAGATGGCTCGTGTTGTTGTTCCGTTGAATTTTAATGCGTTCCTTGAGAAAGCTAAGTTGAAAGATGATGGTAGCAATTACACGGACTGGGTCCGTAACTTGAGGATTATCCTCATTGCTGCACAGAAGAATTATGTCCTGGAAGCACCGCTGGGTGCCAGGCCTGCTGCCGATGCAACTGACGATGTTAAGAACGTCTGGCAGAGCAAAGTTGATGACTACTCGATAGTTCAGTGTGCCATGCTTTACGGCTTAGAACCGGGACTTCAACGATGTTTTGAACGTCATGGAGCATATGAGATGTTCCAGGAGTTGAAGTTAATATTTCAAGCAAATGCCCGGATTGAGAGATATGAAGTCTCTAATAAGTTCTATAGCTGCAAGATGGAAGAGAATAGTTCTGTCAGTGAACATATACTCAAAATGTTTGGGTATAATAATCACTTGATTCAACTGGGAGTTAATCTTCTTGATGATAGTGTCATTGACAGAATTCTTCAATCACTACCACCAAGCTACAAGAGCTTCGTGATGAACTATAATATGCAAGGGATGGACAAGACTATTCCCAAGCTCTTCACAATGCTAAAGGCTGCGGAGGTTGAAATCAAGAAGGAGCATTAAGTGTTGATGGTCAATAAGACCACCAGTTTCAAGAAAAAGGGTGAAGGGAAGAAGAAGGGGAACTTCAAGAAGAACAGCAAACAAGTTGCTGCTCAAGAGAAGAAACCCAAATCTGGACCTAAGCCTGAGACTGAGTGCTTCTACTGCAAGCAAACTGGTCACTAGAAGCGGAACTGCCCCAAGTATTTGGCGGACAAGAAGGACGGCAAGGTGAACAAAGGTATATGTGATATACATGTTATTGATGTGTACCTTACTAATGCTCGCAGTAGCACCTGGGTATTTGATACTGGTTCTATTGCTAATATTTGCAACTCGAAACAGGGACTACAGATTAAGCGAAGATTGGCTAAGGACAAGGTGACGATGCGCATGGGAAATGGTTCCAAAGTCGATGTGATCGCGGTCGGCACGGTACCTCTACATCTACCTTCGGGAATAGTTTTAGACCTGAATAATTGTTATTTGGTGCCAGCGTTAAGCATGAACATTATATTTGGATATTGTTTGATGCGAGACGATTATTCATTTAAATCAGAGAATAATGGTTGTTCTATTTATATGAGTAATATCTTTTATGGTCATGCACCCTTAAAGAGTGGTCTATTTTTTATTAAATCTCGATAGTAGTGATACACATATTCATAATGTTGAAGCCAAAAGATGCAGAGTTGATAATGATAGTGCGACTTATTTGTGGCATTGCCGTTCGGGTCATATTGGTGTAAAGCGAATGAAGAAACTCCATACTGATGGACTTCTGGAATCACTTGATTATGAATCACTTGGTACTTGCAAACCGTGCCTCATGGGCAAGATGACTAAAACGCCGTTCTCCGAAACTATGGAGCGAGCAACTGATTTGTTGGAAATCATACATACTGATGTGTGTGGTCCAATGAATATTGAGGCTCGCGGCGGGTATCGTTATTTTCTCACTTTCACATATGATTTGAGCAGATATGGGTATATCTACTTAATGAAACACAAGTCTGAAACATTTGAAAAGTTCAAAGAATTTCAGAGTGAAGTGGAAAATCATCATAACAAGAAAATAAAGTTTCTACGATCTGATCGTGGAGGAGAATATCTGAGTAACGAGTTTGGTTTACATTTAAAAGAATGCGGAATAGTTTCGCAACTCACACCACCCTGAACACCACAATGAAATGGTGTGTCCGAACATAGTAATCGTACTTTACTAGATATGGTGCGATCTATGATGTCTCTTACTGATTTACCGCTATCGTTTTGGGGTTATGCTTTAGAGACGGCCGCATTTATATTAAATAGGGCACCATCAAAATCCGTTAAGACGACACCTTATGAACTGTGGTTTGGCAAGAAACCAAAGTTGTCGTTTCTTAAAGTTTGGGGCTGCGATGCTTATGTGAAGAAACTTCAACCAGATAAGCTCGAACCCAAATCGGAGAAATGTGTCTTCATAGGATACCCAAAAGAGACTATTGGGTACACCTTCTATCACAGATCTGAAGGCAAGACTTTTGTTGCTAAATTCGGATCCTTTCTAGAAAAAGAGTTTCTCTTGAAAGAAGTGAGTGGGGGGGAAATAGAACTTGATGAGGTAACTATACCTGCTTCCTTATTGGAAAGTAGTTCATCACAGAAACCGGTTCCTGTGACAATACTACATCTCGCGCTTGCGTTGGTTTTCCTCGAAGAGGAGAGGGTGATGCAGCAAGTGTAGCATAAGTATTTCCCTCAGTTTTGAGAACCAAGGTATCAATCCAGTAGGAGGCTCCTCAAAAGTCCCACGCACCTACACAAACAAACTGAGAACTCGCAACCAACGCAATAAAGGGGTTGTCAATCCCTTCACGGCCACTTGCGAAAGTGAGATCTAATAAAGATAGTATGATAAGATAAATATATTTTTGGTATTTAATAATATAGATGCAAAAAGTAAAGAAGCAAATAAAAGTAGATTGAAAGCAAATATGATAAGAGATAGACCCGGGGTCATAGGTTTCACTAGAGGCTTCTCTCAACATAGCATAAGAATTACGGTGGGTGAACAAATTACTGTCGAGCAATTGATAGAAAAGTGCATAGTTATGAGATTATCTAGGCATGATTATGTATATAGGCATCACGTCCATAACAAGTAGACCGACTCCTGCCTGCATCTACTACTATTACTCCACACATCGACCGAGTCCTGCCTGCATCTAGAGTATTAAGTTCATAAGAACAGAGCAAGATGACATGATGTAGAGGGATAAACTCATGCAATATGGTATAAAGCCCATCTTGTTATCCTCGATGGAAACAATACAATACGTGCCTTGCAACCCTTTCTGTCACTGGGTAAGGACACCGCAAGATTGAACCCAAAGCTAAGCACTTCTCCCATGGCAAGAAAGACCAATCTAGTAGGCCAAACCAAACTGATAATTCGAAGAGACTTGCAAAGATAACTCAATCATACATAAAAGAATTCAGAGAAGATTCAAATATTATTCATAGATAAACTTGATCATAAACCCACAATTCATCCGATCTCGACAAACACACCGCAAAAAGAGTTTACATCGAATAGATCTCCACAAGAGAGGGGGAGAACATTGTATTGAGATCCAAAAAGAGAGAAGAAGCCATCTAGCTAATAACTATGGACCCGTAGATCTATGGTAAACTACTCACAACTCATCAGAGGGGCAAGGATGTTGATGTAGAAGCCCTCCATGGTCGATTCCCCCTCCGGCAGAGTGCCGGTGAAGGCTCCAAGATGGGATCTCGCGGATACAGAAGGTTACGGTGGTGGAAATTGTGTTTCGTGGTGCCCCTGGATGTTTTCGGGGTACATAGGTATATATAGGAGGAAGAAGTACGTTGGTGGCTGCACGAGGGGCCCACGAGATAGGGGGCGCGCCCTACAGGGGGGCGCGGCCTCCTATCTCGTGGGGGCCTCGGGTGCTTCTTGACTTGCACTCCAAGCTCTCCAGATCACGTTCGTTCCAAAAATCACGCTCCCAAAGGTTTCATTCCGTTTGGACTTTGTTTGATATTCCTTTTCTTCGAAATACTGAAATAGGCAAAAAAACAGCAATATGGGCTGGGCCTCCGGTTAGTAGGTTAGTCCCAAAAATGATATAAATATGTAAAAAATGAAGCCCATCAACATCCAAAAGGGGTAATATAATAGCATGGAACAATCAAAAATTATAGATACGTTGGAGACGTATCAAGCATCCCCAAGCTTAATTCCTGCTCGTCCTCGAGTAGGTAAATGATAAAAAAGAAATTTTTGATGTGGAATGCTACCTAGCATAATTCTCAATGTAATTTTCTTAATTGTGGCATGAATGTTCAGATCCAAATGGTACAAAATAAAAGTTCATATTGATAAAAGAAATAGTAATACTTCAAGCATACTAATCAAAGTAATCATGTCTTCTCAAAATAACATGACTAAAGAAAGTTATCCCTACAAAATCATATAGTCTGGCTGTTGCTCTATCGTCATCACACAAAGTATTTAATCATGCACAACCCCGATGACAAGCCAAGCAATTGTTTCATACTTTAATATCTCAAACTTTTTCAACTTTCACGCAATACATGAGCGTGAGCCATGGACATAGCACTATATGTGGAATAGAATGGTGGTTGTGGAGAACACAAAAAAGGAGAAGATAGTCTCACATCAACTAGGCGTATCAACGGGCTATGGAGATGCCCATCAATAGATATCAATGTGAGTGAGTAGGGATTGCCATGCAACGGATGCACTAGAGCTATAAATATGTGAAAGCCCCAAAAAATAAACTAAGTGGGGTGCATCCAACTTGCTTGCTCACGAAGACCTAGGGCACTTTTGAGGAAGCCCATCATTGGAATATACAAGCCAAGTTCTATAATGAAAAATTCCCACTAGTATATGAAAGTGAAAACATATGAGACTCTCTATCATGAAGATCATGGTGCTACTTTGAAGCACAAGTGTGGAAAAAGAGATAGTAGCATTGTCCCTTCTCTCTTTTTCTCTCATTTTATTTTTTTCTTCTTTCTTTTTTTTTCTTTTTTCTTTCTTTCTTTCTTTTTTTTCTTTGGCCTTTTCTCCTTTTTTTTCTTTTTGGCCTTTCTCTTTTTTTCTTTTTGTAAAGTCCGAAGTCTCATCCCGACTTGTGGGGGAATCATAGTCTTCATCATCCTTTCCTCACTAGGACAATGTTCTAATAATGAAGATCATCACACTTTTATGGATTTACAACTCAAAGCTAGAACAAGACATGACTCTATATGAATGCCTCCGGCGGTGTACCGGGGTACATGTATGAAAATTATGAAGGTGGTCTTGCCACAAATACGATGTCAACTACATGATCATGCAAAAAGCAATATGACAAAAGTAATGTGTGTCATATGAACGGAACGGTGGAAAGTTGCATGGCAATATATCTCGGAATGGCTATGGAAATGCCATAATAGGTAGGTATGGTGGCTGTTTTGAGGAAGGTAAATGGTGGGTATATGGCACCGGCGAAAGTTGCGCGGTACAAGAGAAGCTAGCAATGGTGGAAGGGTGAAAGAGTGCGTATAATCCATGGACTCAACATTAATCAAAAGAACTCATATACTTGTTGCAAAAATTTAGAAGTCATCAAAAACCAAAGTACTACACGCATGCTCCTAGGAGGATAGATTGGTAGGAAAAGACCATCGCTCGTCCCCGACCGCCACTCATAAGGAAGACAATGAATAAATAAAATTGTGCTTCAACTTCATCACAAAGCGGTTCACCATACGTGCATGCTACGGGAATCACAAGCTTCAACACAAGCATTCTCTAAATTCATAATCTCCCAACTAGCATGACTTTAATATCACTACCTCCATATCTCAAAACAATTATCAAGCATCAAATTGATCATAGCATCCAATTCACTTTCTATCATAGTTTTTATTATACCCAACTTGGATGCTCATCATTCTAGGACCAACTTTATGATCATAGAAAAAACCATGATGTTCTAAAAGACTCTCAAAATAATATAAGTGAAGCATGAGAGGCTAGCAATTTCTTCAAAATTAAGACATCACCGTGCTCTAAAAGATATAAGTGAAGCACTAGAGCAAAAACTATCAAGCTCAAAAGATATAAGTGAAGCACATAGATTATTCTAGCAAATTCTAATCAAATAGGCTTCTCCCAAAAGGTGTGTACAGCAAGGATGATTGTGGTAAACTAAAAAGCAAAGACTAATACAATACACGACGCTCCAAGCAAAACACATATCATGTGGCGAATAAAAATATAGCTCCAAGTAAAGTTACCAATGAACGAAGACGAAAGAGGGGATGCCTTCCGGGGCATCCCCAAGATTAGGCTTTTGGATATCCTTGAATATCTTGGGGTGCCATGGGCATCCCCAAGCTTAGGCTCTTGCCACTCCTTATTCCATAGTCCATAAAAGCTTTACCCAAAACTTGAAAACTTCACAGCACAAAACTCAACAGGAAATCTTATAAGCTCCGTTAGTGAAAGAAAACAAAACCACCACATAAGGTACTACAATGAACTCATTCTTTATTTATATTGGTGTTAAACCTACTGTATTCCAACTTTCTTATGGTTTATAAACTAATTTACTAGCCATAGAAGCATTGAAATAAGCAAAGAACACACGGAAAATAGAATCTGTCAAAAACAGAACAGTCTGTAGCAATCTGTAACTAACGCAAACTTCTGGAACTCTAAAAATCCTACCAAAATAGGAAGTCCTGGACAATTTGTTTATTGAACATCAACAAAAAAATCAATGAAAAAGCATGTTCCTGTGATTTAACAAAATTATATTTGTGCGTGCAAAGTTTCTGTTTTTTAGCAGAATCAAATCAACTATCATCGTAGGTTATCCTATAGGTTCTACTTGGCACAAACACTAATTAAAAGATAAAATCACATCTAACCAGAAGGTAGATGCAAGATTTATTACTAAACAGGAGCAAAAACAAAAAACATAAAGAAAAATTGGGTTGCCTCCCAACTAGCGCTATCGTTTAACGCCCCTAGCTAGGCATAAAAGCAAGGATAGATCTAACTAGTGCCATCTTTGGCACTAAATTCATAAGTAGCACGCATGATAGATTCATAAGGTAATTTGACTTTCTTTCTTGGAAAGTTCTCCATGCCTTTCTTTAATGGAAATTGGAATCTAATATTCCCTTCCTTCATATCGATAATCGCACCAATCATTCTAAGGAAAGGTCTATCAAGAATGATCGGGCAAGAAAGATTGCAATCTATATCAAGAACGATAAAATCCACGGGCACCAAATTTCTATTTGGAACAATAAGAACATCATTGATCCTTCCCATAGGCTTTTTAATGGTGGAATCCGCAAGGTGCAAATTTAAAGAGCAATCATCAAGATCATGGAAACCTAGAATATCACATAAAGTTTTCGGAATCGTGAAAACACTAGCACCCAAATCACATAAAGCAAAACACTCATAATCTTTAATTCTAATCTTTATAGTAGGTTCCCACTCATCGTTAAGTTTTCTAGATATAGAAACTTCCAAATTAAGTTTTTCATCATAAGATTGCATCAAGGCATCAACGATATGTTTGGTAAAAGCTTTGTTTTGACTATAAGCATGAGGAGAATTAACAACGGATTGCAACAAGGAAATACAACCTTTTAAAGAACAATTATCATAATCAAATTCCTTGAAATCCGAGATAGAAGGTTCAATATTATTATAAGTTGAGGATTCTCCAATCTCACTTTTATCAAATTTAGCATTAAGATCTAAAGACTCCAAATTCTTGGGACGCCTTCTAGGCAAAGTTGATTCATCATCAGTCCCATAATCATCAAAATTCATATTGCAAAACATAGATATAATCGGAGACGCATCAATAACTTTAAGATCCTCATCATTATTTTCATGGAGACTAGAAGAACACGCTTTTATAAAGCTTTCTTTTTTAGCACGCAATCTAGCGGTTCTTTCCTTGCACTCGTCAATGGAAATTCTCATTACTTTGAGAGACTCATTGATATCATGCTTAGGAGAAGAAGATCCAAGTTTAAGAGAATCAACATCAAGCGAAAGTCTATCAACGTTCCTAGTCAAATCATCAACTTTGAGCAATTTTTCTTCAAGCAAAGCATTAAAATTCTTTTGAGAAATCATAAATTCTTTCACACTATTCTCAAAATCAGAGGGCATCTTATTAAAATTACCATAAGAGTTATTGTAGGAATTTCCATAATTATTAGAGGAATTACTAGGTAACGGTCTAGCATTAAAATTTCCTCTATAAGCATTGTTTCCAAAACTATTCCTACCGACAAAATTCACATCCATAGATTCATTATTATTCTCAATCAAAGAAGACAAAGGCATATCATTGGGAACAAGAGGAGTATTTTTAGTAGCAAACATCTTCATAAGTTCATCCATCTTTCCACTCAAAACATTGATTTATTCTATAGCTTGCACTTTTTTACTAGAAGATCTTTCGGTGTGCCATTGAGAATAATTATCCATAATATTATCAAGTAATTTTGTAGCATCTCCGAACGTGATTTCCATAAACGTGCCTCCCGCGGCCGAATCTAAGAGATTTCTAGAAGCAAAGTTCAAACCGGCATAAAAATTTTGTATGATCATCCATAAATCCAAACCATGAGTAGGGCAATTGCGAAGCATCAATTTCATTCTTTCCCAAGATTGGGCAACATGCTCATGATCAATTTGTTTAAAATTCATAATATCGTTCCTAAGAATGATGATCTTAGCGGGAGGAAAATACTTAGATATAAAAGCATCTTTGCACTTGTTCCAAGAATCAATACTATTTTTAGGCAAAGACGAAAACCAAACTTTAGCACGATCTCTAAGTGAAAACAGAAATAACTTCAATTTGAAAATATCGTTATCCGTATCTTTCTTCTTTTGCATATCACACAAATAAACAAAATTGTTTAGATGAGTAGCGGCATCTTCACTAGGAAGGCCGGCAAATTGATCTTTCATAACAAGATTCAACAAAGCAGTATTGATTTCACAAGACTCAACATCATTAAGAGGAGCAATCGGAGTACTAAAAAATCATTATTATTGGTATTCAAGAAATCACACAATTTGGTATTATCTTGCGCCATGGCAACAAATAATCCAACATACAAGCAAAACAAAAAGGGCAAGCGAAAAAGAGAGGAGGAGATTGGGAAAGAGAGGGTGAATAAAACGGCAAGGGTGAAGTGGGGGAGAGGAAAACGAGAGGCAAATGGCGAATAATGTAAATGCGAGGGAGATGGGTTTGTGATGGGTACTTGGTATGTCTTGACTTGAGCGAAGACCTCCCTGGCAACGGCGCCAGAAATCCTTCTTGCTACGTCTTGAGCTTGCGTTGGTTTTCCTCGAAGAGGAGAGGGTGATGCAGCAAGTGTAGCGTAAGTATTTCCCTCAGTTTTGAGAACCAAGGTATCAATCCAGTAGGAGGCTCCTCAAAAGTCCCACGCACCTACACAAACAAACTGAGAACTCGCAACCAACACAATAAAGGGGTTGTCAATCCCTTCACTGCCACTTGCGAAAGTGAGATCTAATAAAGATAGTATGATAAGATAAATATATTTTTGGTATTTTATAATATAGATGCAAAAAGTAAAGAAGCAAATAAAAGTAGATTGAAAGCAAATATGACAAGAGATAGACCCGGGGGCCAAAGGTTTCACTAGAGGCTTCTCTTAAGATAGCATAAGAATTACGGTGGGTGAACAAATTACTGTCGAGCAATTGATAGAAAAGTGCATATATAGTTATGAGATTATCTAGGCATGATCATGCATATAGGAATCACGTCCATAACAAGTAGACCAACTCCTGCCTGCATCTACTACTATTACTCCACACATCGACCGACTCCTGCCTGCATCTAGAGTATTAAGTTCATAAGAACAGAGTAACGCATTGAGCAAGATGACATGATGTAGAGGGATAAAATCATGCAATATGATATAAACCCCATCTTGTTATCCTCGATGACAACAATGCAATACGTGCCTTGCAACCCTTTCTGTCACTGGGTAAGGACACCGCAAGATTGAACCCAAAGCTAAGCACTTCTCCCATGGCAAGAAAGACCAATCTAGTAGGCCAAACCAAACTGATAATTCGAAGAGACTTGCAAAGATAACTCAATCATACATAAAAGAATTCAGAGAAGATTCAAATATTATTCATAGATAAACTTGATCATAAACCCACAATTCATCGGAACTCGACAAACACACCGCAAAAAGAGTTTACATCGAATAGATCTCCACAAGAAAGGGGGAGAACATTGTATTGAGATCCAAAAAGAGAGAAGAAGCCATCTAGCTAATAACTACGGACCCGTAGGTCTGTGGTAAACTACTCACAACTCATCGGAGGGGCAAGGATGTTGATGTAGAAGCCCTCCGTGGTTGATTCCCCCTCCGACAGAGCGTCGGCGAAGGCTCCAAGATGGGATCTCGCGGATACAGAAGGTTATGGCGGTGGAAATTATGTTTTGTGGTGCCCCTGGATGCTTTCGGGGTACATAGGTATATATAGGAGGAAGAAGTACGTCTGTGGCCGCCCGAGGGGCCCACAAGACAGGGGGCGCGCCCTACAGGGGGGCGGCCTCCTACCTCGTGGGGGCCTCGGGTGCTTCTTGACTTGCACTCCAAGCTCTCCGGATCACGTTCGTTCCAAAAATCACGCTCCCGAAGGTTTCATTCCGTTTGGACTCCGTTTGATATTCCTTTTCTTCGAAATACTGAAATAGGCAAAAAAACAGCAATATGGGCTGGGCCTCCGGTTAGTAGGTTAGTCCCAAAAATGATATAAATATGTAAAATAAAGCCCATAAACATCTAAAAGGGGTAATATAATAGCATGGAACAATCAAAAATTATAGATACGTTGGAGACGTATCAGACAACTACACCAATCAGTGAGGAAGCTAATGATATTGATCATGAAACTTCAGATCAAGTTACTTCAGATCAACTTATCGCCGGTGGTCATGAAGATGGCTGATGGAGGACGACATGGGCTTGGACGCCGGATGCCACCGTTGTATAATAGGTTTAGGGTTGGGTCTTTTTTTCTAAACGTTCAAAATGTAATGAAAATCCTCTGTGTTTGTACAAAATCCATCATGTTTATATGATATCCGATCGTCTTTGAACGAATTCCGCCTTGTTAGTTTGAAAGGTTGTCTAAATGTATACAGCTATTATTGGATGACAGCTTTCCGGATCCATGCCCACAAATTGATGTCTCTGTCCACAGACGGATGCAAAAGAAAATTCACATATTGCCGTTGGAGTTGCCCCAACTCAGTTGCCGAAGCGCTCCCCGGGAGTTTGAGCCAGGGGCCAAAGCACAATGCATTTTATGTGTCCACTTTTATTTTGTTTGAATCACAGTCAACGCCCTATGTTCCCTAGGTCTGCCTTCTTAATTTGTGTTACAGCTACCATTAGATGGCCTGATAAGCCATATTTTACCTGTCACGTGCACCGAGTTGTGCCCCGAGCAAAAATCTTGTTTTTCTCAGGTTAAACTGTTTATGGACAATGATCAGGCCTCCTTTGGTTGAATAAAAAAGCCGTAGGAAATAAGATGACATACATCTTAAAAGGGTGCTTGGATACGTTTTAGTCCCATACATCTTAAGAGAGAACTTGCTAGCTTCACCCATGCTTGGATCCAAATACTAAAGAGACTAAAATCAAGTTATTGAGCATTTATTATCCTCCAAACCCTCCAATTCAGAACTCGCATGTGTTAAAGGAGAGGAATTAAATGAGGAGAGAGAGGGCTAATACATATTTTAGTAGGTTTCCTATGACTAAAAATTTTTAGCCTCAAGACTAGTCCCAGCCTCTCTTTAGTCAGGGGTGCTTGAAACTTTAGCCTCTAAAAGAGACTATTTTTAGTCAGACTAAAAATAGTCCCTTAGATCCAAGCATCCTCTAAATCCTATGAATAGAAAAATAAAGAATCTGTCCTTTGTTTGACATCACATGATTTTTTTCCATTGAGTTTAGGACAATGTTTATTTTTTTTCTGAAATGTGAATGATAGAAAAAATTCCTTCGTAAGAATGGAATTTCATTCCAACAAACCAAAAGGCTTTATAGGAATTTTTCTATAAAAATTCTATCCTATGAAATTCCTACAAATTCCTGCAAACCAAAACAAAGGAGGCCTGAATATGTGTGCCACACCACCATACTCCGCGGGGAGAGCCACAGAGGCCAACGTGGCCCCTCCTGCTTCGCCCAGACGGCAAAGAAAACTCCCAGTGTGTGTGGTATGTACCGCATGCGGTGTGTTCCAGCTCGTAGCCGTCGTCGCTGCCGAAACGGACAAGCATGTACCGCGACGAAGCGTGAGGCAAGTCACGTACCTCGGCATTTCGGCAAGGAGTCGTCGGATCGGCCAAGGAATCTCAGTAGCTACCGGCCAAAGCCCTGGGGTGGGGATGCGTCATTGCTGGGCTCACCACGAGATGACCCGCACGGACGCAAAGCCGAGCGAGAGCGATCCCCGGCGATCTGGGCACTTTGCCTTGTGCAAGAAGCGGGCAAAGCCAGCCATGTATTGTACCGTAGGAGTATATTCTTTTACGAGTATAGGTCTCGTGTTCTCTTTTGGGGTGCAGCTCCCCGCCGGCGCAGTAGCACGGTTGCGAGTTACTATCGGTGAACGTGTGTGACCACGTGGCCATATGCCCACCGCATCGACAAGAGACGAGTGCCGGCACACAACAGATTTGTTGGGCCGATTTATTCTGGCAAAGATGCATTTTCGGAACGGCTAAACCGACACAAGTCATTTTCGGATAGTATTCCTACGACGCAAAATTGCTGGTGCTGGTGGTAGCATATCTATCATACAAAAGCCAATGGTTCACGCGCCCTCGCAAAAAAGGAAAGCCCGCATAAGGGCACTCAAAATGTGGTGCAAAACAGAGTAACCAACATGTGGTGCACAAGTAATGTGCACAGCCGCTTGATACCCCAAACTTCGCACAAAATGATAAAACCACGATATCCGTTGATGGGGCTGTCCATTTTGAACTTGTTTGCATCGCGCTCAACGCCCAAAATAGTCCTTGTTCTAAGAGCATCTCCAACGAACGCGTCAAAAGATGCACGCGCGGGGTAAACTGGCATTTTAGCGTGCGCGACAAGTTTTCGCGCGCTCCAGCGAAGATGGAAAACTAGCGCGCGGGGAAGATAGTTGCAGCTCGCCTGGTAGATTTGGCGCGCCGCTTCGCGCGCGCCTATAAAACGCATCGCTCGCCACGCACTCCATCACACTGCCAGCAGATCACAACCATATTATTAAAAGCTTGCGGTAAAAAAGGGTTTTGTTCTAGTGGCCGAAAATAATATTCTAAAGCCTTTGTATGCTCTCCATTGCTTGTGTGTATAAGGCCTATGTTATAGAGTATATAACTTCGATCATAAGGATCGATTTCTAGTCGTGTAGCTTCATCGCGCTCATTCTCCTTGCCACCTCGCCGCTTCCAGCGCCTCGTCACCACTGCGCCACCATCTTCGGGCTACCGCGGCGTCCGCGAGCGTCCCAACGGCTGGTAGTCCGTCGAGATCCAGTCCGGCGACGTCCGGCTCGACCTCGGCACGTTCCGGAGCGCGCACGAGGCGGCCCGCGCGTACGACGCGGCGGCGTGGCGCCTAGAGAGGTCTTCGCCATAGATGAACTTCAGGGACATCTACACGTGCGAACAGGCGCAGGCCGTCGCCCTCCGACTCTTCAGATCACGAGAACCGTGCGGACCACCTTCGGCTGCAGTGCCGCGTCCTCGTCGCCGAGGAGGACGAGTGAGCCATGGTGGAGTGGCGCCGGCGCCACTCGGAGGACGTCGCCAATGAGTGCGCCTACTGGGCGGAGAGGACGACAAGGCGCAACGCGGGGCGGGGGGACCGGCGTTGACTATCGCAGTGCGATATCGTTGAAGCAGGTGGGAAGTCAATCTTCACGACAGACAACGAACGTTGACTATACCTCGGACAGCACCACCGAGGATGAGGATGATGATGCGACTCGGAGTAGTTTTAGCTGCATCGTAGTTTATCTAGTTGCGTCCTAGTTTTAATTTCATGTAGTTGCACCATAGTTCTGTTTTATCTATCTATGCTATGAACTATGTAAGATATCTTTGTATCGTTTTTTATATCTATGTGAAATATATTTTGTTCCTAAAATGTATCAAATATGAACATGCGCGGGCTGCTCGCGCGCGCTGCATTTTAACGCGCCGCTGGAGCTGCGCGCGTTGTATTTTAGCGCGGCTGCTGGAGTCAACGTTGTGCGCCGCGCCAAACCTTATGATGAGCGCGCCGCGCGTTGCGCGGCTTTCGGAGATGCTCTAACCTCACTCTAGCTCTGACTTCTCAAGCCATATTTTAATGTTATTACATTTACGGGCATAGATTGCATCACGCGATAACTATTTTATCCTGTCAGACGCAGCGAGCTGTCTCCCCGGAGTGTTATTTTATACAGGTCAAATTCTTGCTGTACAGCATCTCGTAAAAGGAAAATAATTACCAGCATACGTTGGGAGAGCCACAGAGGCCAATTTGGCCCCTCCTTCGCCCGGACGGCACAAAACTGTCGACGACCCAAGTGTGTGTGTCACGGCACGTCGGACGGCATCGCACACGTCACCGCCGAACCATTTTTTCCGTATAAATGCGGTAGCTAAAGAGTACAGGTCGGCCCACGTATCAGTCCCTCCCAGTCATCGCACCCATCTGCAGCAGCCAGCTCAGTATCGGGCAAGAAGAGAAGACATTTATTTTCTTCCCCCGCGGGGAGATCGATCACAGCCGGACAGCCATGGGCGAGGAGGCCCCGGCCGCGGTCACCGCGGCGGCGGCGACGTCGCCGGCGCCCCACTTGCTCCTCATATGCTTCCCGGGGCAGGGCCACGTCAACCCCATGCTCCGCCTCGCCAAGCGCTTCGCGGCCAAGGGTCTCCTGGTCACCTTCTCCTCGACCTCCTACGTTGGAGGCAAGATCACGGCCTCCTCCGGGGTGGAGGCTGGCGGCGACGGCGTGCCGCTCGGCCACGGAACGATCCGGTTCGAGTTCTTGGACGACGATTTCGACGGGAACGACCTCGACGACCTGATGAGGCACCTGGAGACGACCGGCCCGGTGGTGTTCGCGGAGCTGCTGAGGCGCCAGGACGAGGCGGGACGCCCTGTGACGTGCGTCGTCGGGAACCCGTTCCTCCCGTGGGCTATCGACGTCGCCCACGACGCCGGCATCCCCACGGCGGTGCTGTGGGTGCAGTCGTGCGCCGTGTTCTCGCTCTACTACCACCACGTGCACGGGCTCGTGGAGTTCCCGCCCGAGGACGACCTCGACGCCCGGGTCAACCTCCCGGGCCTCCCGGCGCTGTCCGTCGCCGACGTGCCGTCGTTCCTGCTGCCGTCGAACCCCTACAAGCTCCTCACCGACGCGATACTGAAGCAGTTCCGTACCATCCACAAGGCGTCGTGGGTGTTCGTCAACTCCTTCTATGAGCTGGAGCCCGACGTGGTGGACGCGCTCCCGGGCATCTCGCCGCCGCCGCCGCCACTCATCCCCGTGGGACCGCTCGTGGAGCTGGAGGAGGAGGGCGCCGTGCGCGGCGACATGATCAAGGCGGCGGACGACTGCGTGGGGTGGCTGGACGCGCAGGCGCCGCGCTCCGTCGTGTACGCGTCGCTCGGCAGCGTCGTGGTGCTGTCCGCCGAGGAGCTGGCCGAGATGGCGCACGGGCTCGCGTCCACCGGCCGCCCCTTCCTGTGGGTGGTTCGGCCGGACTGCAGCGCGATGCTCCCGGAAGGGTACCTGGACTCCGTCGCCGGGCGCGGCATGGTGGTGCCGTGGAGCCCGCAGGACCTGGTGCTCGCGCACCCGTCCACGGCGTGCTTCCTCACGTACTGCGGCTGGAACTCCACGCTGGAGACGCTCGCGGCTGGGCTTCCCGTGGTGGCGTTCCCGCAGTGGGGCGACCAGTGCACGGACGCCAAGTACCTTGTGGAGGAGTTCAAGATGGGGGTGCGCATCGGCACGCCGCTGCGGAGGGACGCCGTGCGCGACGCCGTGGAGGACGTCGTGGCCGGGCCGGACGCCGGCGCGATGTTCGAGAAGGCCAGAGCGTGGAGCGCGGCGGCGAGGACGGCCGTGGCGGCCGGCGGGTCGTCGGACCGCCACGTACAGGCGTTTGTTGACCAGGTTGTGGCGGGAACCATTGGCGCACGAGCAGATAAGGCCCTTGTGGCTGCGGAGCAGCAAGGTTTCGATTCATCTTCTCTACGTGGAAACTAAGGATTACTTCGGCCATCTTCAGTGAAGAAGTGTGCAGAGATTTCTGAAGTTCAAAAGCGAGACACGCACAAGGCTACTCGACCGAAGCAACTTTGTCGCAGGTAGGCGCCTACGTTGGCACAGAGTCGGAAGCATCGATCGGTATGAGCATCGCCGCCTAACTGAAGTCCATCGTCGACGCGATGTTGCGAGTCTTGGAGCTTAGCACTGAAGTCTGAAGATGCCGCGACAACCGAACCTAATTATACTTGTACTAGTCTTCTTAACGACGTAGCATGATATTTTGTTTTCTTTGATCCTCTTGTTATGTTTCTTATCAGTCATACAGAGAGCCAGACAGGCTACATGTTTCAATTAAGTGTGTTCATTTAAATGTCAATAAATTTATTAAGAGCCTAATTTTGGCGTCGTTAAAGCGCTAGCAACCCTCCTCCTGTGAAATGGCTGCGCCAGCGAAGACGCACTTGCTTCCAGCGAGAGTGTATTCAGGGACCACATCAGAACTACCACAAACTAAAAGAACGCCCAAGCGTTGCAACGGGCCATATTAAATTTAAGAGTTCAATATTACGACATTAACGACCTTTTTTATCATCAAATCCTCACACACACTCTCTCCCCCTCCCTCTTCCTCCCTCTCTCTCTAACACACACACAGCCTATTCTCCCCGCCAATAAGACTTACTCAATTGGCAAATAATGTGTAGACTTGTGGTGAGCTTGACTGAACTAATGGATAATGTGATATATTTCTCAATCATTTAACAATGAAATTTCAGAAATGGAAAGATTATGTAACACCTCAAGTCGTTAGCTACAGTGACCACCCCCTAATGATGCCATGTCATCAGGCTTGCTAAGCCAAACTGCCACTTGATAAAAATCAAAGCCCAATTCAAACTTAAAATAAAGTCAAATAAATTATTTCTTCAAACAGTAAAACTAAAATGTTCACCATACTTTATAAATTCCACTAATCTTTGACATGTCGAGCCCAATATTATTTGACCCAAAAATTAAATTTTGTCAAATTAATAAGAGGTCCAACAGTAGTTAAAATAATCAATTAAATATAAACCTAATTTTATGTATTTCATTTTGGGCCCAAATTTTTTGTGCCACCTAAAAATATTGTGCTCGAATTGTGTGCATAGTATCACAATTAACAAAATCCATTTAGTTGATATAAGAATAAATAGAAAATTGTGTTAAAAAGGAGAAACAGATTAAATACATTAAAAACCAAAAGGACGGTGAAAAAGGGGACCCCCCTACCCCCGGGCCTTGCCGCCGAACCGGCCCAGTGGTCCAGTCCCCGCACGGTCGTCTTCTCCTATTCCCCGAGCCCGTCGCTACAGAGCAGGGCTCCCGCCCGACCACCTCGCCGGCATCGAAGGGGAATGGATAAGGGTGACGCCCTGCCTCCCCTGCCCCCATGGCCTCACTCCTCCTCGACGCCCCCTCCCAGATCCATTTCTCCTCCTCGCTCGCTCGATCCCGGTGATCTGGACGAAATCAGATGCCACAGCCACCATGACCGACCCCGTCCACACGGCCAATGCCCTCCCTGCTGGTTAGGAGCTTGTCGAGGAGCTACAAATGCCTCCGCTACTTCGTCTGCACCAACAAGATCAAGTCCAGCACCCCCAGATCGACGTCATTGCCGTCTTCCTCAACCTTCCCACCGCGACATTGCCGTTCGATCCGCGCCGCCCCGAGCTCCCCTGTCTTCCCCTAAAGGTGCCATTGACACCGTCGTGATCTCCTCTTGCCGTCGTCATCATGTCCGCCTCTGCCTGGAGGGTCTACCACTTCATGCCTGGGACGACCAGTCCATTGCGGCCGCCATCGGCACCCGCTACGCCCTGGACTACGTGGAGCCGGTGACCAAGCTGAAGACCCAGACGAGGGTTGTTGGTCTCTGGGCTTGGACGGTATGCCCGAGCAAGGTGCCTCGGGTGAACTGGATAACCCTCCCTGCCCGTAGCGGTGGGCAGCCGGTCTACGGGCGGTGTGGCCTGGAGCATCGCGTGCTCATCCACCTGGCGATCCACAAAGACTCAACGGGGCCAGAGATCGTCACCACCCCATATGACTGGCGCATCCGTGTCGTCGATGGCGAGTTGGCACCGCGAAACCGCCGTGAGCGCATCTGCCGCTCCTCCTCGCAGCCGGTGTGATCACGACGAAGATGACCACCGCCGGGAGGACCAAGATCGAGATCGTCGGGGCCGTGACGGCTCCAGGAACGGCAGGGGCTGGGGGGAGAGGGTGGGTCGCAGCCTCTCCCGCGCCCCCAGGACGACAACCGCGACCGTGGTCGTGAGCAGCAAGGAGGTCGTGATGGCGGTCGGCAACGCCATGAGGAAGTGGCCCCTTCGCTGCTGCTGCGAGGCCCCAGTTCCTCCAGCGTGGTGGCCGCACGCGACGCGGAGATGGTGCTGGTTGCTCCTCCGCCGCCTGCCCGTACAATCTCCCCAGCGGGCCATGGGCGTAGTCCGACCAGGAACTGCTCTCCTCGTTCTGCGTCGTCGATCTTCACAGAACCTAACGCCGCCAGCCTCGCCGCCGCTCTCGCCAACTTCAGTGCTCCGCAGCCTACCGCTCTCCAGGCGTTCCCTGCAATCTGCGCCCCTGGACGTGGTCGCGTGCCCTGACTTGATCGACCTCTGCGCGCCAGCGATGATGCTGCGTCCTCTGGTGTCCCTCTCCCCGGTGAGGCCGCCCGGATTCGAGGCTTCCCCAACCCCGCCTCTGCCATGCGTTGGGCCGCTGCGTCGCACGCCCTCTCCTGTGCATGCTAGCCAGGGCGTACTGGGGCTTGAGGGGCTTGAGTCCCTGTTCGTTCCCTGTCAGCAGGCTCTACTTGATGTGCCACCTTCACCTCCGGCCATCCCGGCAACGGCGCGCCGCAAGACCCTGGCCGGGGTTGCCATCAGCAGCACGGGGGGGCTCAACCTCAGGCGCACTGTTGCATGTCACCGAGCTAGTAGCCGCACACGAAAGGCGCAGGTGGCGAAACAGGCAGAGGCCCTCCTCTGCCGCACTCTCGGCATCATTGACAATGGTGAGGACATCACGGAGCGCACACTGGACTCCTCCGCCACACGGTTCAATGACCAGCTCCCTGACGACGTGCTCGGAGTGATGCGTGCATTCTTTCGTCTAGATGACCCCCATATCAACGCGGCGGAAGACAGCCTGATTGGCCATGGTGGTGCTGGTGCCCTGGACCATGGCGATGGCGAGCCTAATGGCTTGTAGCTGGTCTACTGGGTTTATTAGTTTCCATGTTAGTGGTTACACCAAGGGTCCAATGTATGCCTGGGATAAGCGTTTGTCTACCTAGGTGTCCAGTTTCTCATGTAGTAGAGTTAATTGCACAGAAGTACCACAATTCGGGCATTACATTCAGATTGGTAACCACGATTGCTAATTTTTAAATGTCAGTACCAACATTGGTCTAAGTTTTTGCAAATTATACTAAAACGCGTATTTATACGTATTGACGCCCGATCCGACAGCTCGGGCCCACCTGTCAGGTGCCACGCTGGCCAATCGGCGCGTGCCCGCGCGCTGACTAGAATGAGCCGGTGCGCTGCTGCTCTCCAACCTCGTCTGGTCGCACCAGCTCCAGCCCTGCCGCACCATTCCCCTCCCCTCCTCCTCCTCGCTCGAACCCTAGTCCATGGCGTCGGCGATTCCGCCAGGCGGCGGCGAGGGCGTCCACTGCGGCGGTGAGATGCCGTTCTGGCCTCCTAGCGGAACGACTTGTAACGCCCCGGATACAATTTTCCATATTCGTAACTCCAACTCTTGCCTTTTCCGGAGATGTGATATGTTATTTCCTCCGTGGTTGGGTTTTGTCTTTTGTTTTGCTTTTTGTTCATGTCATGCATTTCATCTCATTGCATCATGCACATTGCATCGGCATCGTTTTCATAAAACTTGCATCGCTCGTAGTTGCCGTGTCCCCCCTTGATTTTGTTGGCCGTTCCGAGACCAACCGGGGTTTCCATTCCCTCTTGTCAAACCAACTAACCTCTCTCAGACCCTCTCGCGTGCACGTCCGAAACTTCTCCGAACCCGACCCGGGCAGTCATGACCGATGGGTCCGGATCATCCCTTAACATCTATAAAACATCTCTGTTTCTTATTTAGACTCCCTAACCCATTTATCATGGACCGCCCGATCGCGATCGGAGGATCCAAATCATCCCCTTTCGTATATATATAAACCACCTACTTACTAAATCAGATCAAACCCTAGCCTAACCCTATTCCCCTCCTTGCGCCGCCACCCAGTCTCCTCCTTCCTCGGGATCCTCCCCGACCAGCCGAGCCAACCGACAGCCTCCCTCCATCCTCGGGATCCCTCCCGATCCAGCCACCATTTCTCCTTCGTTTTCAGTACCACCCCAACCGGCAGCCTCCACCTTGCCCCAATCCAAATCCACCGAAGCTCCCTCCGCCGTGGAGCACCACCAGCAGATGAGTTGCCGCCTGTCTCCTCTTTCTCTCCCCTGTTTTCCTCTCCTACCTCCTCTAAATCTCTCTCCCTCGTTTGTTTTCTCCTCTGCTAGGAAACGTACGGGGCTCGCCCCTGCTGCCATGGTCGCCGGTGCAAGGTTCTGCACCTCCCATGCTCGCACGACCGCGCGCGTTGACCGTCGTCCCCGCCGCCCTCTCGTCCGGATCCAGCCACCTCTGCTTCACCTCGCCAAGCCGTCGCCATTCCCTCTCCGGTGCCCCGTCCCCATCGGATTTGCTCGCGCCCGCTCCTTTTCTCCGCTCGCGGCACCAAGCCCAAGCCTCCCGTCGCCAAACGCCACCGTGGCCAGCCGCCGGAGCCCGACTGGACCAAGCCGCAGCTCCTCTGCCCCCTTCCTTTCTCTCTTTCTTCTTCTTCACTGTTGTTTCTCTCTCCCTCCCTCACGCTACGCTCCCTGTCTCTCAACGCAGGAAGCCCGCCATGGAGCGTCTCTCCAGCGGTTCGCATCGCCTACTTCGCTCCGGATCTGACTCCCTCCGCCTCGATCCAGTCGCTGCCGTCGCGCCAAGGTCCGCCGGCAAGCCCTGCCTCCGCCGCCTTGCCTCGCCGTCCCTGCCATCAAGTTCGGCCGTGGCCGTCGCCCCATGCATCCTCTGCTTCGAGCGGGAGGACGAGCGCGCCGCCCCTGCTGCGTTGACCCGCGCCTATTTCTGCCTCGCTTGACCGCGCCTCCCCTTCTCGCTCGGTCCAGCTGCGCGCCTGGCAGCCCAGGAACCGGCCTCCTCAGCCTGCTGCCTTCACCGACCCGGGCCGAAGCCCACTGGGTGAGGCCACACCCCCAGCGCCTCCTTTTTTTTCCTTCTGTTGGGCCAAACAGATTCGGCCCGCGTACGTTTTTTCCCTGACCTGCGAATTTGCTATTTATCCAGTGAATTAACAGATTTGCAGAAACCCCCTTGCACTTCATGCATATAATAACTCATGATCTGTGCATCATATGTAAAAACTTTAAACATGTAAAATGCTTAGAATTTTGTGTAGATTAATAATATCCCACTTCCATCCATGTTTGAAATGTTTAAAATGCTGTTTGATTAAATTTGCTCAAATGCCATGTTAAAATGATTTATTTCATAACTAAATAACCGTAGCTCGGTTTTAAATAAACTTTATATGTAAATGGGGTGGAAAAATGCCTAGTTTAACATGGTCCACTTTATTTTCCTGTTTAACAAATTTAAAATATGTTTTAGGGCAGAACAGTACCAAATTCATAAATTGCACATGGGGATTTTCCGGAATTGTTGTTTGTTGTTCCAGCCTCATTTAAACTTGCCAGGTAGTTTTCTTATGCTTCACCCCTTGCCATGTTTAACAACATTTAATATTGTTGGGTGCATAAACAAGAGAGAACTAAATAAATGTTGTGGTGTTTCGTCAATATGCAACTCGTTGCATATTGAACTCCACTTAACTTGTAGTATTGTTTGTTGCACTTTGCCATGCCATGCCTTTTAAAACCAGACATGCATCATACTTATCTGTGCATCATGCCATGTTTATGCTTGTGCATTTACAATGTTGTTTGTTTCTTTCCGGTGTTGCTTCTTAGTTCCGGTAATGTTGCGGTTGTGAGGATTCGTTCGACTACGCCCGTTCATCTTCTTCATGGACTCGTTCTTCTTCCTAGTGGGATTTCAGGCAAGATGACCGCTACCCTGGATCTCACTACTATCATTGCTATGCTAGTTGCTTTGTTCTATCGCTATGCTGCGCTACCTATCATTTGCTCTTCAAGCCTCCCAAATTGCCATGTCAGCCTCTAACCTTTTTCACCCCTCCTAGCCAACCGTTGCTTGGCTATGTTACCGCTTTGCTCAGCCCCTCTTATAGCGTTGTTAGGTGCAGGTGAAGTTGAAGATTGCTCCATGGTGGACAGGATTTTGTTGGGATATCACAATATCTCTTTTATATTATTAATGCATCTATATATTAGTAAAGGGTGGAAGGCTCGGCCTTATGCCTGGTGTTTTGTTCCACTCTTGCCGCCCTAGTTTCCATCATACCGGTGTTATGTTCCCGGATTTTGCGTTCCTAACGCGGTCGGGTGATTTATGGGACCCCCCTGACAGTTCGCTTTGAATAAAACTTGTCCAGCAAGGCCCAACCTTGGTTTTACCATTTGCCTCACCACCACCTATACCTTTCCCTTGGGTCGGCCAACCCGAGGGTCATCTTTATTTTAGCCCCCCCGGGCCAGTGCTTGTCTAAGTGCTGGTTCGAACCGAGTAGACTGCGGGGCCCCCTCGGGGAAACTCGAGGTCTGGTTTTACTCGTAGGATGTCTCATCCGGTGTTGCCCTGAGAACGAGATATGTGCAGCTCCTATCGGGATTGTCGGCGCATCGGGCGGCTTTGCTGGTCTTGTTTTACCATTGTCGAAATGTCTTGTAAACCGGGATTCCGAGACTGATCGGGTCTTCCTGGGAGAAGGTCTATTCCTTCGTTGATCGCGAGAGCTTATCATGGGCTAAGTTGGAACACCCCTGCAGGGTATAAACTTTCGAGAGCCGTGCCCGCGGTTATGTGGCAAATGGGAATTTGTTAATGTCCGGTTGTAGATAACTTGACACCAGATCCGAATTAAAACGCATCAACCGCGTGTGTAGCCGTGATGGTCTCTTCTCGGCGGAGTCCGGGAAGCGAACACGGTTTTGGGTTATGTTTGACGTAAGTAGGAGTTCAGGATCACCTCTTGATCATTGCTAGCTTCACGACCGTTCCTTTGCTTCTCTTCTCGCTCTTATTTGTGTATGTTAGCCACCATACTTTCTTAGCCGCTGCTGCAACCTCACCACTTTACCCCTTCCTTACCTTTTAAGCTTTGCTAGTCTTGATACCCATGGTAATGGGATTGCTGAGTCCTCGTGGCTCACAGATTACTACAACAACAGTTGCAGGTCTAGGCTGTGCGATGATCATGACGCGAGAGTGATGTTTGCTTGTTTTGGAGTTCTTCTTCTGCTTCTTCTTTGATCAGGGGATAGGTTCCAGGTCGGCAGCCTGGGCTAGCAGGGTGGATGTCGTTTGAGTTTCTGTTTGTGTTTCATCCGTAGTCGGATGGTGCTCTTATGTATGATGTATTGTTGTATTCGTGTGGCATTGTATGCCTTTTGTATGTATCCCCATCTATTATGTAATGTTGATGTAATGATATCCACCTTGCAAAAGCGTTTCAATATGCGGGTCTATCCTTAGTGGCACCTTCGAGTTCCTTTTGGATAGTGTCGCATATTGGGCGTGACAAGTTGGTATCAGAGCCTCGACCGACCCTAGGAGCCCCCTTGATTGTTGGCCGTTGTTGAGTCTAGAAGAAAACTATTTTGAGTCTTAGGATTATATATATCTGAGAGTAGGAATTCTTTTTACTCCTCAGCCCCCTTCGTCGCTCTGGTGAGGACTCCTGACGTAGATGTTTTGTCTTTCCTCTCCTCAAATTTCACTATTTTTTTAGGATCACGCGGGTATCTTGGGATCGTTCCGATATTCTTATGACGAGAACATTGTTCTTGGTGCCTCCTGACATTTAGGGGTTGTGGCAGTGTCCCGGGGAGTTGAGCTCCGAGGTGTTGTCGTCATAATTTTATCGTTGCAGTTCTGGAATACCTGAGTTTTGCCGACATCGAAAATCTCTTTTATGCAGTTGTTGGCGAGATAACCTCGACGTCACCCAGTACTGGGGAGTTCGGGAGTATTGCCATAGCTTGTATAACGGATGCTTTTCGAAGGTTGAGGTACACGATTTCCGGAGTTTTCTTGGTTATGTGTTGACGGATGGATACAGCTGGATGTAAGGATTGTTAGTTTGGGTGAGATATATTGCCTCCCCTGTATCCCCAACACCAGATTGCATAACTAGAAAGTTTCGGGAGTTTATAGGTGGGAATTCAAGTAGTTCCTAGAATATCTTTCCGACAGATGCATGATATGGGATTGGGTAAATCTCTATCATATGTTTGTTTCCGGCTTATTCTGCAAGCCAATCCTTTGTTTTGTTTTATTTGTGGTATTCGAGTTGCTTCGAAGTCAAATGTTGAATCCATACCTTTCCTAAACGGTGTTCTCATATTGCTATGTGAATACTAATCCTTTTTGATCATTGAGGTTGTCATGTTAATTCTTTTCCAACCGGTGCGCTTCTCTGCGAGATGATCCCATCATTCTCCCCATCTGCAAGATCAATTCTAAGTTTTCTCAACGGTGTTTGTTTCGTTCATCCCAAGTTGTCTTTGTTTTTCCCCACCCTCCCACCCTTTTCTTCAAGGACTCATTTATTTTAATCAAGTATCCATTTATTCATGTGAAGTCACTTCACTCTTTTCAATCAATGTTCTGATCCGGTGATCCCTCGTGAAGATGCTCAACAGTTTCAAGTTCATCATCCTTCGTTCTTTTTCTTCTCCGGTGGATCCAATTCAAGCTTTCAGTGTTGATCATATTCCTTTCCTCATGTCAAATGCTTTCTCATGCCGGTGCACCTCTCATTCACTCACCTCTTGCTATTCATTTGTTCTAGACTGTTGAAAATATCTCAGAAGATTTGTGTTTCCATTCTTAATCCGTTCAAGCTATTTGGAGATTGTTATCTCATTCAAGTCATTTAATTCTACCGGTGCAATCTCTATTTCAAGCAATCCTTCAACGATGTTTCTTTCGAGTGGGCCCTAACCCACAGGTCTTTTCCCAGGATCTTACCTGACTCTTCTAATTATCAGGAGCCATTCGCAAATTCTTTTCCAAGTTTGATGTAAGAATGAATTCTCATCAGTCATATTCCTTATCCAAGATCGCTTTCAAATTATTTTCATCTTTGGCTCAACCTTTCCTCTTTTAATCCTTCCGGAGTGTCTCAACAATTCATGGTGGTGTTTCTCGTCGTCATTCTCATATTTTGAAGACCGAAGAAGAGTTCCTCTTAAATCCTTACCTGTTCTTCCAAAGATGCGTTGTTCAAGCTTGATGCCATCCTTTCATAATTGTTTTCGATTGTGAGAATTCTTTTCTTACCATCCGGAGCATTTCATGAGTTGTTTCCATTTCTTTCCTCCGAAGGCCATCAGGTCATAACTCTTCATTCTCAGCGTGTAGCTATCGTTCTCCAAACCTTACCGGTGCATCGTTCAAATAACCTCTAATCACTTCATGGCCTCTTCGTTCTCATGTATCTAAATCCTCTCAAGCATCTTCATTCGTTTTCCAATTCTTCCCGGTGAATTGTGCCTTTGCTACTTTCATTTTCAATTCTTACGGTGGTTCCTTCAGATTCTTTTTCCTTTGTTATCATTTCAATTCATTCGTTCTTTCCAATCCTACCAGTGGTTCATGAAGACTTCCTCAAGTTTTGCGCTATATCTTCCCTTAATCTTTTCCAACGAGAATAAGTAGTATGCAATCCGTTGCTTGTCATCAATTTAAATTGGTGAAGGATACGCATTACGTAATTCTTATTCTTGTTTCATCCAAGTGTTTAATTCTTCTCTTCCGGAGATGTTCATGATGAAGCAATTCTCAGTTCTAGTGTTTCGTCTTTTCCTTTTCTAGAGTTCCAAGTTTTCTTGATTATCTCATCGCGAAGCTCCATCTAAATCATTGCAAGGCTTCACCTTGTTCTTTCAACTTCTCTTCCTTTCTGTCATTCTTTTATTACCGGAGTTCTTCATAGAGGCTCAACATGGTGGTTCGTCAAGGATTCTTTTCATTCCTCATTTGTTCTTCAAGATTTCTCTCGAGGTGATGATCCGCCAAGCTATACTCAAAAATTAACATGGTGTTCAACACATGTTTTGTTTTGAGGAGTTCAAGTATTCTTCATCTTGCATTCCAAAGTGCAATTCTTTCTACCTTATCTTTTGGGATGGTGTTATGTCACTCTTGACAATTTCCTTCATGTTTCATGATTCATATGTTGTCAAGAATGAGGTATTTTGAATCCATCATTTTCTCTTCGTTCAAGAGATCTTTTCAACCATCAACTTCTTCGTTGGAGTTATCTTGTGTCAGATTTCACCTAAAGCTCTTCCTTAAGGGTTGTTGCTATTTGTGGTGATTATGCATGACCCAAGCTTGCTCTTTATCCTCTTGATGGAAGAAGTTTTTCATCTCTTTGGTGCTCTCAATCAAATCAATGGTTTCCATTTGTGGCCGGTTGTCACCTCATAGTCTTGAGAAGTTTTCCATGAGCCCACTACAAGCTTATTCTTTTCGTTGTTGATTTTCCAACAACTCCATTAAATCCTACTTTGCAAGGATGCTTTCCAAGTTCATTTGTGGCAGAAGTTGGCATTTTCTTATCCATTCTGTTATTCCAATGATCTATCTTCTATTCTTTCTTCCGGAGGCATTGTGATGTTGCTCTTTTCACTCATCATCTCGAATTGTGAGGATCATGTTTTCTGGCTTATCCATTTAACCGGAGTGTTGTATCATCTCTTCAATATCTTTTCATCTCATCAAGTTTTCTTCTCTTTTCTACCGGAGTGCTGTCCAAATTCTGTCATTCTTGTTCCTTGGCTATCTCATTATACCGAGGTGGTCATATTCTTTTCGTTCGTGAAGCTCTTATTTCCATGTCTTTCAACCTTCAAGTCCTCGTAATACTCCTTGTTCCTCTTTTCTAACGGATTGTTTGCAATCTCGTTCATCTCTGTTGTACTCTTTCTTTTAAATAGCTCAACCTCTCAGGTTCGTGGTTTCACTCGTTTGTCGAAGAAGCAACTTAGTTTACCTCTTATCTCCCTCTTCCTTTTTTCCCTCTGGTGCCATCCTAGATCTCGGGACGAGATCCTCTCGTAGTGGTGGAGTGTTGCAACGCCCCGGATACAATTTTCCATATTCGTAACTCCAACTCTTGCCTTTTCCGGAGATGTGATATGTTATTTCCTCCGTGGTTGGGTTTTGTCTTTTGTTTTGCTTTTTGTTCATGTCATGCATTTCATCTCATTGCATCATGCGGATTGCATCGGCATCGTTTTCATAAAACTTGCATCGCTCATAGTTGCCGTGTCCCCCCTTGCTTTTGTTGGCCGTTCCGAGACCAACCGGGTTTTCCATTCCCTCTTGTCAAACCAACTAACCTCTCTCAGACCCTCTCGCGTGCACGTCCGAAACTTCTCCGAACCCGACCCGGGCAGTCATGACCGATGGGTCCGGATCAGCCCTTAACATCTATAAAACATCTCCGTTTTCTTATTTGGACACCCTAACCCATTTATCATGGACCGCCCGATCGCGATCGGAGGATCCAAATCATCCCCTTTCGTATATATATAAACCACCTACTTACTAAATCAGATCAAACCCTAGCCTAACCCTATTCCCCTCCTTGCGCCGCCACCCAGTCTCCTCCTTCCTCGGGATCCTCCCCGACCAGCCGAGCCAACCGATAGCCTCCCTCCATCCTCGGGATCCCTCCCGATCCAGCCACCATTTCTCCTTCGTTTTCAGCACCACCCCAACCGGCAGCCTCCACCTTGCCCCAATCCAAATCCACCGGAGCTCCCTCTGCCGTGGAGCACCACCAGCAGATGAGTTCCCGCCTGTCTCCTCTTTCTCTCCCCTGTTTTCCTCTCCTACCTCCTCTAAATCTCTCTCCCTCGTTTGTTTTCCCCTCTGCCAGGAAACGTACGGGGCTCGCCCCTGCTGCCATGGTCGCCGGTGCAAGGTTCTGCACCTCCCGTGCTCGCACGACCGCACGCGTTGACCGTCGTCCCCGCCGCCCTCTCGTCCGGATCCAGCCACCTCTGCTTCACCTCGCCAAGCCGTCGCCATTCCCTCTCCGGTGCCCCGTCCCCATCGGATTTGCTCGCGCCCGCTCCTTTTCTCCGCTCGTGGCACCAAGCCCGAGCCTCCCGTCGCAAACGCCACCGTCGCCAGCCGCCGGAGCCCGACTGGACCATGCCGCAGCTCCTCTGCCCCCTTCCTTTCTCTCTTTCTTCTTCTTCACTGTTGTTTCTCTCTCCCTCCCTCACGCTACGCTCCCTGTCTCTCAACGCAGGAAGCCCGCCATGGAGCGTCTCTCCAGCGGTTCGCGTCGCCTACTTCGCTCCGGATCTGACTCCCTCCGCCTCGATCCAGTCGCTGCCGTCGCGCCAAGCTCCGCCGGCAAGCCCTGCCTCCGCCGCCTCGCCTCGCCGTCCCCGCCATCAAGTCCGGCTGTGGCCGTCGCCCCCTGCATCCTCTGCTTCGAGCGGGAGGACGAGCGCGCCGCCCCTGCTGCGTTGATCCGTGCCTGTTTCTGCCTCGCTTGACCGCGCCTCCCCTTCTTGCTCGGTCCAGCTACGCGCCTGGCAGCCCAGGAACCGGCCTCCTCAGCCTGCTGCCTTCACCGACCCGGGCCGAAGCCCACTGGGTGAGGCCACACCCCCAGCGCGTCCTTTTTTTTCCCTTCTGTTGGGCCAAACAGATTCGGCCCGCGTATGTTTTTTCCCTGACCTGCGAATTTGCTATTTATCCAGTGAATTAACAGATTTGCAGAAACCCCCTTGCACTTCATGCATATAATGACTCATGATCTGTGCATCATATGTAAAAACTTTAAACATGTAAAATGCTTAGAATTTTGTGTAGATTAATAATATCCCACTTCCATCCATGTTTGAAATGTTTAAAATGCTGTTTGATTAAATTTGCTCAAATGCCATGTTAAAATGATTTATTTCATAACTAAATAACCGTAGCTCGGTTTTAAAAAACTTTATATGTAAATGGGGTGAAAAAATGCCTAGTTTAACATGGTCCACTTTATTTTCCTGTTTAACAACTTTAAAATATGTTTTAGGGCAGAACAGTACCAAATTCATAAATTGCACATGGGGATTTTCCGGAATTGTTGTTTGTTGTTCCGGCCTCATTTAAACTTGCCTAGATAGGTAGTTTTCTTATGCGTCACCCCTTGCCATGTTTAACAACATTTAATATTGTTGGGTGCATAAACAAGAGAGAACTAAATAAATGTTGTGGTGTTTCGTCAATATGCAACTCGTTGCATATTGAACTCCACTTAACTTGTAGTATTGTTTGTTGCACTTTGCCATGCCATGCCTTTTAAAACCGGACATGCATCATACTTATTTGTGCATCATGCCATGTTTATGCTTGTGCATTTACAATGTTGTTTGTTTCTTTCCGGTGTTGCTTCTTAGTTCCGGTAATGTTGCGGTTGTGAGGATTCGTTCGACTACGCCCGTTCGTCTTCTTCATGGACTCGTTCTTCTTCCTAGCGGGATTTCAGGCAAGATGACCGCTACCCTGGATCTCACTACTATCATTGCTATGCTAGTTGCTTTGTTCTATCGCTATGCTGTGCTACCTATCATTTGCTCTTCAAGCCTCCCAAATTGCCATGTCAGCCTCTAACCTTTTTCACCCCTCCTAGCAAACCGTTGCTTGGCTATGTTACTGCTTTGCTCAGCCCCTCTTATAGCGTTGTTAGGTGCAGGTGAAGTTGAAGATTGCTCCATGGTGGACAGGATTTTGTTGGGATATCACAATATCTCTTTTATATTATTAATGCATCTATATATTAGTAAAGGGTGGAAGGCTCGGCCTTATGCCTGGTGTTTTGTTCCACTCTTGCCGCCCTAGTTTCCGTCATACCGGTGTTATATTCCCGGATTTTGCATTCCTAACGCGGTCGGGTGATTTATGGGACCCCCCTGACAGTTCACTTTGAATAAAACTTGTCCAGCAAGGCCCAACCTTGGTTTTACCATTTGCCTCACCACCACCTATATCTTTCCTTTGGGTCGGCCAACCCGAGGGTCATCTTTATTTTAGCCCCCCGGGCCAGTGCTTGTCTAAGTGCTGGTTCGAACCGAGTAGACTGCGGGGCCCCCTCGGGGAAACTCGAGGTCTGGTTTTACTCGTAGGATGTCTCATCCGGTGTTGCCCTGAGAACGAGATATGTGCAGCTCCTATCGGGATTGTCGGCGCATCGGGCGGCTTTGCTGGTCTTGTTTTACCATTGTCGAAATGTCTTGTAAACCGGGATTCCGAGACTGATCGGGTCTTCCTGGGAGAAGGTCTATTCCTTCGTTGATTGCAAGAGCTTGTCATGGGCTAAGTTGGGACACCCCTGCAGGGTATAAACTTTCGAGAGCCGTGCTCGCGGTTATGTGGCAGATGGGAATTTGTTAATGTCCGGTTGTAGATAACTTGACACCAGATCCGAATTAAAATGCATCAACCGCGTGTGTAGCCGTGATGGTCTCTTCTCGGCGGAGTCCGGGAAGCGAACACGGTTTTGGGTTATGTTTGACGTAAGTAGGAGTTCAGGATCACCTCTTGATCATTGCTAGCTTCACGACCGTTCCTTTGCTTCTCTTCGCGCTCTTATTTGCGTATGTTAGCCATCATACTTGCTTAGCCACTGCTGCAACCTCACCACTTTACCCCTTCCTTACCTTTTAAGCTTTGCTAGTCTTGATACCCATGGTAATGGGATTCCTGAGTCCTCGTAGCTCACAGATTACTACAACAACAGTTGCAGGTACAGGCTGTGCGATGATCATGACGCGGGAGCGATGTTTGCTTGTTTTGGAGTTCTTCTTCTGCTTCTTCTTCGATCAGGGGATAGGTTCCAGGTCGGCAGCCTGGGCTAGCAGGGTGGATGTCGTTTGAGTTTCTGTTTGTGTTTCATCCGTAGTCGGATGGTGTTCTTATGTATGATGTATTATTGTATTCGTGTGGCATTGTATGCCTTTTGTATGTATCCCCATCTATTATGTAATGTTGATGTAATGATATCCACCTTGCAAAAGCGTTTCAATATGCGGGTCTATCCTTGGTGGGACCTTCGAGTTCCTTTTGGAAAGGGTCGCATATTGGGCGTGACACGACTGGTGTCGACGGGGATGGCGGCGACGACTCCAGCTCCGCATACTCGAACGATGACGAGGAGTCGATGTTACTCACCATGGAGCAGTGGTTGCGGTTGGCGCATCAGTGGGTGGCGAACCCTAGTAGCAGCCATGAGTTGACGCATGGACTTGGCGGCGTGCTGTAAGTACCCTTGTCCTACTCCTCCTCTGATTTATCCAATTGGGCATTTTAGGGTTTGTTCATCTTCTGCTTTATCCAGTTGGGGATTAGGTTTTATCCAATTGAAGTGACTAGTTTAGGACAATTAAACTAACCTAGTAACATAGTGTATTGCACTCTCAAATTAGTTCAATGACAGTAAAAATTTGGGATTGTTGTGGCTCTCCAAATTGTTCTGTACTATCTGGTACTGTTACTTTAAATTGTTCTGTACTGTACTGTTGCTCTCCAAATTTTGCTATTGTGCTGAATTAGTAAATAATAGACTTACAGGTTACTTAAATTTGTACTGTACTATACTGTTGCTCTACAAATTAAGAGTAATTATAATGAATACATGAAATTTAATTTGTTCTATAGTTTGGATGAAGACATTTGGCAAGTAAGGATCCATTTTGATGCAAGAGAACCATTGGAGATGAAGCTGTGTGGTTCAGATATTACTTATCTGAATTTGGTTGCAGTGATGGAAACCCAAGGATTTAATGCATATGATTGTATGTTTCACATTGAAAATCCATCTTTAGGAGAGAAAGGGCTGGATTTGGTAGACAAACATGCAGAATTACAGATGATAAAGAGGAAGATCCAGGACAAATTGGTGCTTAATTTGCTAGTCAGGGCATGTCCACCCCCTGATACTGATTTTGAGAGGCAGCATTTTGAAAAGCCAGACTTGTCCACTGTGGTGTACCAAGAGCCTGTTGTTTATGATCTGAGTGAGCCTCCTATCTTAGCTGTTGATCAGGAAGGAGTAGTTTTTGAGAGTCAATGTAGCACACATCACCCTGCTGGTCCTGCTGGTGTTTGCACACAAGAAAGCAAAAAATGCAACGGACAAGTTGAAAGCAGTTTTGGAAGAAGAAGAAGAGGGATATCAAGGATTTGAGGCTTATGAGGACAGTGATGCCTCTGATGAGGATGGTCAAATTGGAAGTGACCCTAATTACATGGTTGATGATGAAGATGTAGAGGTGGAAGAGGGAAAGAGACAGACAGGCTAGAAGTACAAGAGGAAGAATCAGATGATGATCAATCAGAAGAGGAAGAAATGCTGCATTATGAGGGTGACACTAAAGTTGAGGACCCATTTGAGGTAGAGGAAGATAGGACTTTTGAACAAGAAGAAGAAACTATAGTTGAACCTGTAAAGAAGAAGCAGAAGCTGCCAGTTAGAAGAGGCCCAACCACTAGGTCACATTGTAGTGAGCTACCAGAGGTTGAACCTGATTTCAGACCATCATCAAATGAAGAAGAGAAGGGGTTGTTGATGGAGAGTGGTGATGATGGTTTTGAGCCACTCTCTTTTGTCCTACCAAAGAAAAGGAAGAGTAGGGCAAAGAAAAGGCCTGCTAGGAAGTGGTACAATGAGAAAATGGAGCAACCACATGAGCAACTGTGTATGAAGTTGTGTTTTAGGGATCAGCATCAATTCAGAGATGCTTTGTTGAATTTGCACATCACCCAGGCCAGGAATTTCAGGTATCACATGAATTCAGATCAGAGGATAATTGTTGAGTGTACAGATAAAAAATGCCAGTTCTTAATGGTGGCAGCAGTTATAAAGGGGAGAAAACCTTTGTAATTAAGAAGATGAGACTAGAGCACACTTGTCCTAGTACCACTGAGACCACCAGGGTTAGTGCTAAGTGGCTAGCACAGAAATATGAGCATCTCTTTAGATCTGATATAACTACTGGTATTCAGACTATAATTGATGCATGCAATGAAAAATATGGTGTAGATGTGCCCAAGTGCATGGCATATAGGGCAAAGAACATAGCTATTGAAGCTGTGTTAGGAGATCACAAGAAGCAATATCCTAGGCTTAAAGACTATGCTCAGACTGTCATGGACACAAACCCTGGGAGTAGAGTAACAGTGACTACTGTTACTCCAATGCCAAATGCAAAAATACCCCACCCAGGCCCAAGATTCCATGCCATGTTCTTTTGCCTCAATGGAGCAAGGGAGGGGTTTCTCAATGGGTGTAGGCCTTTCATTGGTTAGTTCTTGAACCTTGTGTGAACCATTTACATATTGTAGAGTACTCCATATTGTATCTCACTTGAATGTATTTAATGTTTGGAAATGTTGATTATGTAGGTGCTGATGGATGCTTCATTAAGCTCACTACAGGTGCTCAACTACTTGCTGCCACTGGTAGAGATGGCAACAACAACATATATCCACTGGCATTTGGCATAGTTGGTCAAGAGGACACACCTAGTTGGTGTTGGTTTCTACACCAACTGAAAATTTGCCTAGGGGGAGAAGTGGGAAAGTTTGGATCTTATACTATAATGTCAGATAGACAAAAGGTATGTGTTTGCATATTTCATTCTGTTTTGAACAAGTGTTTACAGTAGCCTAGATTTTCATTGGTGCATATTTCTTTAGCTTGTAGCTTAGACTTGTTAAATTGTTTGTGTCAGGGGTTATTGAATGCAGTGTTTCCAAATTGCAACCAAAGATTCTGCCTTAGACATTTATATGCAAATTTCCAAAATGCTGGGTTTAGGGGTGAAGATCTTAAGAAGTGCATGGATAATGCTAGCTATGCCTACAATGAACACAAATTTAATATTGCAATGAATGATCTTAGAGCTGAAAGTGAGGAAGCTGGGGAGTAGTTTACTGCAATACCAAAAAAAACATGGGCAAGGCATGCATTTGACACAGACTGCAAGACTGACTTGGTAATGAACAACTTGTCTGAGGTGTTCAACAAGTACATTCTAGATGTTAGGAGAAAACCTATAAGGACAATGTGTGATGGGATAAAAGATAAGAAGATGGTGAGGTCGCACATGAAGAGAGAGAGAGTGTAAAGGAAGCAAGATGGGAGATAACACCTCGTTACAGTGAGAAGCTAGAGGTTGAGAAGGAGAGAGCCAGATACTGCAAGCCAATACAGGCATGGGTCAACTTATGGCAAGTTACAAGTGGGCAGCAAACACATGTTGTCAACCTGGAACTTGAGAGTTGTGGATGCAGGAAGTGGGACCTTAGTGGCATACTGAAAGTGCGTTATATCGACTAGAGGGGAGGGGGGTGAATAGGCGATTTTTATGAATTCTTCACTGAGGAATTTGCCGGTGAGGAAATTCCTTAGCGAAGAACTACTAGCAGCGGAATAAGTACTCAGAAGTAAGCATGACATAATACAAGCATGTTCATCATGATGAAATGAAGACTAGCACAGAGTACAGAAAGCGTAATCACAGGATAACACAAGATGAAGACAAACAGACTGAAGAAATTGAACTGAGGAAATTGAGAAAGTCTTCAGTCAAAGTCTTCAAACACAGATATGAACAAACACTCAACACAGTAATGAGGAAATTAAAGGGTTGAGGTAATAGAACCAGTTAGGTTGGTGAAGACAATGATTTGGTAGACCAGTTCCAACTGCTGTCTCAGTTGTACGTCTGGTTGGAGCGGCTGAGTATTTAAACTCGAGGGCACGCAGTCCCGGACACCTAGTCACTGAGCACGCAGCTCAGGACACCCAGTACTCACCGTATTCTCCTTGAACTAAGGCCACGCAGGCCTCGTCCAATCACTCGTGGTAAGTCTTCAGGTGACTTCCAAACCTTCACAGACTTGGTCACTCGGCGATCCACAATTCCTCTTGGATGCTCTAGACCATGACGCCTAACCGTCTGGAAGAAGCACAGTCTTCAAAGGTAACAAGCGTCGGATCCATGCAGGATCAATTTCTTCAGTGATGCTCAATCACTTTGGGTTTGTGGGGGTTTGGTTTTGGGTTTTCCTCACTTGATGATTTTCGCTCAAAGTCCTCAGAGGATGGGTTGCTCTCAAATGACAAGTGTCAAGTTCTCTCGGAGCAGCCAACCAGCTAGTGGTTGTAGGGGGCGGCTATTTATAGCCTAGGGAGTAGCCCGACATGATAAGACATAAATGCCCTTCAATGATATGACCGTTAGGTGGATAAGATATTTGGGATAGCTGGCGCGCAGCACAGCTACGGTCGG
Source organism: Triticum dicoccoides (assembly GCF_002162155.2). Lineage (NCBI taxonomy): Eukaryota > Viridiplantae > Streptophyta > Magnoliopsida > Poales > Poaceae > Triticum > Triticum dicoccoides. Next base: position 262,692,552 of record NC_041391.1, read on the forward strand.
AAATTTGATTCTCAAATTCCTCAGGGCTATCATGTTCCTTACTGTGTAGGCAATTCGCACTGGCGAATTCCTAACTCCCCAGTCAGAGCAAAGTCCTCAGTGACCAGAAGAACTGCGTCTCTGTCACTGAAGAAATTGACTGAACTGTATGAGATTTCCAATGGCTTCACTCGAAGGGATTGGTAGGTGTAGGATTTTGAGTTGAGCATCACATGGAAAATTTTCCTTAGTATTTCCTCGACCCCCTTTAACAGTACGGTGTTTCCAATGAATCAAGAAAGAGAAAATGAAACTACGAAAACAAAAGTCTTCACGCTTCATGTTCCTCAAATGAATACCAAGTCTTCAAGGTCACACCAATTTCTTCACTTTCAAAGTCTTCAGACTTCAGAATATCAAAGTCTTCAGTCGAAGAACTTCATTTTTAGGGGTCGACTTTTATTGTAAATATCAAACTCCTCATAGACTTATAGACCTGTGTACACTCACAAACGCATTAGTCCCTTAACCTATAAGTCTTCAATACACCAAAATCACTAAGGGGCACTAGATGCACTTACAATCTCCCCCTTTTTGGTGATTGATGACAATATAGGTTAAGTTTTCAACGGGGATAAATATATGAAGCGTAAATACTGATATTGAGGAATTAGATTGCAAGATATAGAAGAACTCCCCCTGAAGATGTGCATAGTGAGGAATTTGCACCTATATCTTGTAATTCATACACGCATTTGATATATAATATGAAAATTTTGAAATGCATGATAAAATATGGTGCCTGATGAAATTCAGCATGCGTGCAATAATATTAATGAGGAATAAGCATGCAGAATAGCACATCAAAAGTATTAGATCATAGTGCATCAAAAGTCAGAGCACCATCCAAAAGTATCAGAGCACCATCGGGTTTAAGATTACAACTCGATCCAATAAAAGTTTCGGAAGAACGAGAGTTGTAACTTAGAAAAAAAAACGCCCTTTGTATAGACCCGCTTGAAGACTAACTCTGATTTCTCCCCCTTTGTCATCAAATGACCAAAAGGATCGAAACTGAGGACTAACGCCCCTGAAGAATTTCAAGTCGATGGAGGAGCGCCAGCGTTGTCGGGGTTGTTTGTTGTAGCAGGGCCTGCCGCAGTGTCGTCCAAATCTTCATACTCATCAGTGTCACGCGATGAAGAATAAGAGCTGGCCACTAGTGGAGGGACTTTGACCCTCTTGAATTTCTTCGGAGGAGGTGCAGACCAGTCAAATTCTTCCTTAAGACCCATAGTCTTCAGTTCTTCAGCGCTATAAACATGAGTGAGAACAGCCCAGGTGCGGTTGAGGGTTTTGTGAAGGTAGTAGTGGTTCTTCTTCACTGCATTGTGTGTTGAGGTCATGTTGTGAAGAATTGCACCAAACTGACGCTTTACCCATTTGTGATTGCGATCAACCTTCTGATGAAGACTGAGGAGCAACTCACGGTCAGTCATCACCCTGGGAGCTGTGGCTTGAGGATTTTGCTTGGCTGAGGTATTTGCGGCAGTGTCATGTGTGGCAGAGTCGTCATTGGTAGACTAAGATGTAGCCAGATGAAATTGACCATCCAATGGACGAGTGCCTTCATCGATCACAGCAGCTGCCTTGCCTTTATCATCAGATGATGAAACTGGCCATTTGAGGACTTCAATGGGAGGCAAGTAGCTACCGTGGTTCAGAGTGTCAGCTTTGTAATTCAGTGAAGATCTTGCCCTTATGAATCTCAGAATCCAAGGCGCATAGGGCTTCAGCTCGAATGGTGACATAGCAACATTTGCCAGAGTCCTCATGAAGAAATCATGGAAATTGACGGGAACGCCATGAATGATGTTGAAAAGCATATTCTTCATGATGCCGACGACTTCTTCATCATTGGAGTCGTGGCCTTTGATAGGACTCATTGTCTTCGCCAGAATGCGATAGACAGTCCGGGGCACATAGAGTAATTCCTTGACGAGGAATTTGGTTCGTGGGGCCTGCCCTGGCTTCAAAGGCTTCATGAGCACTTGCATATAGTGATTTATCAGTTCAGGGTCATTGTAGATGCAGCGTGCACTGTCATGGGGAGGATCAAGAGGAAGGACACAAAGCAATTCAATTGCCGGTGCCTTATAATGAGTGTTTTCAGTCATCCAATCTAGCACCCATGAATTGACATCTTCAGCGTCTCCGGTGATATGCAGTGTAGCGTAGAACTGGAGAATGAGTTCTTCATTCCAATCACAGATGTCAGTGCAGAAATTGAGTAATCCTACATCGTGAATAACACTGAGGACTGGCTCGAAGCATGGCAAAGATTCCATGTCCACGTGAGGAATATGTTCATGATCGAAGATTTTGTCCTTATCAAACAACACTGAGGAATAGAAGTTGGCTTGACTAGCAGTCCAGAAACGCCTCTTTCTTATGCGAGCAGAGTCATAGGGGTTGTAGTCAGTGAAGAATACATGCTCGAAAAAGAAGTCTTCAGCCTTGAACTTCTGTTTGTTTGAGAACGGATTCTTCGGCTTTGGCAGAGGGGTGTCAGTGATTTGCAGTACCACCTCAGGAATCGCGAGCTCAGGTTCTTCAGGCTGAGGAATTTCTGGTTCCTCTTCTTGTGCAACTTGAGGATCAGCAACAGCAGGTTCTTCAGCACTAGTGGCTGGAATTTCTTCATGAACAGAGGGAGTGGGATGAGTTTCTTCAGAGCCCATTTGAACTGTTGTTGCCGGGGACTGAGGAATCTGTTGGATAGGTGTGAATGGAGGAGTATTGGGATGCTGACTCTCCCAAAAGTCATCATTCATCACAGGTGTGGTGCATCCAATATCCACATCTTCATCTTCAATTTCCTCAACACCGGCCTCTTCAGCTGTGAACTGAGGCATAGGTGAGGAAATGACTGGCGTTGAAGGGATTGCGTCCACTTCAATTTCTTCATCAAGCTGCTCTGACGTAGCAGCAGAATGATTTTCTTCATCAGATCCACTTGGGATCTTATAATCTTCTCCAAAAGGAACAATTTCCTTTGATGACATGGAGGAAATCGGAACAACATCAATTGGATTTTCAAATGAGCTGGTCATTGGCTTCATTTTCTTCACAGCCGAAGAATTTGACGCAGCTGATGCCTTCCTTTTCTTCTGCAGCTCGCTCTGCAGCCTTGGTCTTCTTCACCTCATAGGCAGATGGAAGAATTGGAGTTGGTGTAGGCGTGGGAGGAGCTGAGGAATGTGGTTGATTTTCTTCAGGCGCAACTGATGCAGTTACCCCGATCTCTTCAGTTTCTTCAGGCGCACCACTAGTGGATGCCCTGGCAATTTCTTCAGTGGTTGGAATGGAGTCATCAGCCCTGGAACTAGCATTTTCATCAGCAGGCTGAAAGTCATCAGCGGTGCTGGCATGTTCTTCAGCAGGCTGAGCAGAGTCTGCAGCCTGAAGATTTTCTTGTTGTGATGGGGTTGCAACATTTGTGAATTTCTTCGTCAGATCGACGAATCTCACTTTGGCTCCTTGCCAATCAGCATAGTAGGCATCAAAGTCTTTGCTGAGGGCTTGAATTTTAGACTGAGCCTTGAGAATTTCCTCAGGTGTCATTCTGACAACATTTTTCTTCAGGAGCTTCTCCTTTCTGTATTGAGCTTTCTTTATCTCTCTTGCCTTCTCATACTTCCATTTCTCTTGAGTGATGAAATGGGTCATCATGTGACTTTGACCAGGAGTCAGAGGAAGATCAGGCATGGGGGTGTTTAGATCCTTGTGCCAGAGATCAATGTAGTCGAGGATTTTCCTCGGATCCAAAAGCAGTGGCACAGATGTGCCTTTGGCTCTAGCGGCCTTCAGTTGTCTATCTCTAATGATTTCTGCAAGTTCATCATCAGAAGCTTCATCATCAGAGGGCACATGGAATGCGACCTGCTTCTTCCTTGGACTTGGCCGAGGACCGCGTCCAGCTGTTGCTTTAGTCTTCAACAGTGTGGGGCCTGATGAGGACATTGGTGCAGCTGAGGAACTTGCTGAGACACCAGAGGCAATCGAGAAACCCGTAGTCCTTTGACATGTAGCCATATGCACAGGAGTTGAGGACTTTGAAGGAGCTGCTGAGGACTTTGGTGGTGCAGTAGCAGCGTGAGGAATTTGCCGTGAGGGCATAGCTGAGGAACTTGGCCTTGAGGGCGCTATTGGTGAAGCACTTGGCTTACGAGCAGGCTTCTTTGGCATTGATTTCCTCGGCTTGACCGAGGCCTCAGTTGCAGGAGCAGCGGCAGAATCCTCATTGAATTTTCTTCACAGCCTCCTTGGCTTGTCTTGCCAATTTGGCTTGGCGTTTAGCCCATTCTTCAGGAAAGTCCTCACCACTTTTGATGCTGGTGGGATCAGCTACTTGGCCAGGTGCCAATGGAGCTCTTGGGCATGGAGGATTGAGGGCGAATTTCTTCATGTACTTTGGAGTCACATATCTGTACTCCCTCCATTCTCTTGCCCATCTCCGTTCAATCTTCTGTATGGGCACCTTGCGCTGATTTTTGGTTTCTTTGCCAAATTTTGCTTCATCAGGTGTGCAATAGCCAGCATAAATTTCATCAGGGATCTCGAAAGCAGTCATGACCTCAGGCTTCTTTCCTCCTTTCTGCGGTCTCTTACCGTCTGCCATATTCTTCGGATGATGAATTTGAACAATTGAACACTCTGAAGTAGTATGCAGTTTTTCTTCGAGGAACGCTGCAAATGAGTTAAGTTGATGAGAACCTAGTGATTCAGCAGCGGACATGAGTACCTGTGAACAGAGTGTAGGTGCGAGGAATTTGGAGAGGTCATATGCGTTCTGAGAAGGTTTTTCGAAAAGACAAGTTTTGAGGAATTTGACCAGTTGAGCCTTGAGGAATTTCACTAAGCGTTCTTGTCTTAGGTTCTAGAGTTGTACAGATCGAAGATCCACACAATTGAGGAATCTTGAAGAAAATGATTGCTCAGAGAAATGGATCAAGAGCATACAGTGTGTGAGGTGTTCATATGTGTGAAGATTTGAAGAATAAACACCTTTGAAGATTTTCACGAAAGTTTGAGAATCAAAGTGAGTAATAAAAGTAACTTTTAATTACCCGAAACGAAGAACACGATGAACTGAGAGGAACAGATGTGAAGTTCGTCAGGTTAGATCTCCCACGCCCTAACTTGGCAGAGGGAGACAGCTACGGCGGCGGCGGAGTGAAGATTTCCGCAACCGGCGCGAGTACGACAGCGACGAGGTCGAGGCAGCGAAGCTCTTCCTCACCGGCGACGATGGAGTAGCGGCGGCGCTAGAGTTTGAGGAGCTCGAGCGAGAGACAGCGGTCGAGCGGAGTAAATGAAGTGAGGAAGGGGAGAGGGGTATTTATAGTCACGGTGAAAAACTGTTCGCCCGAAGATTTAGGACGAACATGCCCCTGCCCTTTCTCCCTCAAGCGACATGTGTCACCCACATACTGTGTAGATGAGATCGTGTAAGATCGTGGGTGAATAAAATAATGCATCATGGGATGCGGAACGGTTTGAGCGGTAAAACCGAAAGTCGGGATAAGATTTGTTTTAAAGTTTCGTTTGCAATTTTTTCAGCTGACAAGGACACAGTGAAGACTTTGAACGAGTTTCAAATAGAACGCACATGAAGAATTTGTGAATAGATTGGGTTGAGTATAGCATAGAGGGGGAAGGGTCCGATCACATTCACTTAGCAGAAAAAGCAACATGAAGAAATAGCCATAAGTGAATGCTGTAGAGGACATAAACTCATATATATATATATATATATATATATATATATATATATATATATATATATATATATAGCCAATGAAGAAAAATGACGGAAACAGTGAAGATTTTGCAAAGTTGAAGAATTTGAAAAACTGAAGAATTTCAAAACTAAGGAAAAACTCAAATTGAAGATTTTCAACTTTTTGTGGTGGCGTGACCCACCGTATAAGAATGATGATTTCAGACACCGCGTACAATTGTCATAGAGTTCTGAGAATCAAATTCTTCATTAATTTCTTCACACTTAGAGTGTTATTCTTCATTGATTGAAGAAAAACGTTTCTTCATGTGTTGCACATCTAAGTCATCAATTTTGCATAAGTGTTAGGATGTGTGTCCTTTTCAAAGAACATTCGAAGATTATAAGATATTTAGCTCACACCGCAACTTGCTAAATCTCTTCTCATCCAAGGGCTTAGTGAAGATATCAGCTAGTTGTTCTTCAGTCTTCACGTGCTCGATGGAGATGTCGCCCTTCAACACATGATCACGAAGAAAATGATGACGAATCTGAATGTGCTTTGTCTTTGAGTGCTGAACTGGGTTGTGAGCAATCTTGATTGCACTCTCATTGTTGCAGAGGAGAGGCACATTCTTCACGTTGACGCCATAGTCCTTGAGGGTTTGCTTCATCCAAAGCAGTTGAGCACAGCAAGAGCCAGCAGCAATGTATTCAGCTTCCGCAGTAGACAGTGATACACAGTTCTGTTTCTTCGAGGACCAACAGACCAAAGATCGTCCGAGGAAATGACAAGTGCCAGATGTTGACTTGCGGTCCACACGATCACCAGCATAGTCAGAGTCAGAATATCCAATGAGATCAAAAGCAGAGCCCTTGGGGTACCATAATCCTAGTGTTGGTGTGTGAGCTAGATATCGAAGAATATGCTTCACAGCCTTATGGTGTGATTCCTTCGGTGCAGCTTGAAATCGGGCACACATGCAAACACTAAGCATTATATCTGGCCTAGATGCACATAAGTACAATAAAGAACCAATCATGGAGCGGTATACCTTGTGATCGAAGTCAATACCATTTTCATCAGTGCATAGATGGCCATTTGTGGGCATAGGAATTTTGACGCCTTTGCAATCTTGCATGCCGAATTTCCTCAGTACATCTTTGAGGTATTTCTCCTGAGATATGAATATGCCATTGCGCTGCTGACGAATTTGAAGACCTAAGAAGAATTTCAACTCTCCCATCATAGACATTTGATATTCTTCACTCATCATATAGGCAAATTCGTCACTATAACGTTGGTCAGTACAACCAAAGATAATATCATCAACATATATTTGGCACACAAACAGTTCACCATCATAAGATTTAGTAAAAAGAGTAGGGTCGAGTGAACCGGGTGTGAAGCCATTCTTCATGAAGAATTCCTTCAATGTATCATACCACGCCCGAGGGGCTTGCTTGAGGCCATAGAGGGCCTTATTAAGTCTGAAGACTTTGTCAGGATTCTTTGGATCTTCAAAACCTGGGGGTTGAGCAACATATACTTCTTCCTCAAGCTTACCATTGAGGAATAAACTTTTCACATCCATTTGATATAAGATGATATCATGATGGTTAGCATAACCAAGTAATATGCGAATAGCTTCAAGTCTAGCAACAGGTGCAAAAGTTTCATCGAAATCAATTCCTTCAACCTGTGTGTAGCCTTGAGCTACTAGTCGTGTCTTATTCCTCACCACAAGGCCATTTTCATCTTGCTTGTTGCGGTAGATCCACTTTCTGCCAATGATATTATGCTTGCGAGGATCTGGGCGATTGACCAGTTCCCAGACATTGTTAAGCTCGAACTGATGTAATTCTTCTTGCATAGCCTGAATCCACTCTGGCTCCAGAAATGCTTCATCTACCTTAGTGGGCTCTGTGATAGAGACAAAAGCATAGTGCCCACAAAAGTTAGGTAAATGTGAAGCTTTTGAGCGTGTGAGAGGACCTGGCGCTCTAATGTCATCGATGATCTTGTCTACTTGCACTTCTTTTGCAACGCGAGGATGAGCTGGTTGTCTCTGAGGATTTTGATCAACATTTTCTTCAGCACGATTTTCCTCAGCATTTTCTTCAGGTGCATCAGCTTGACGTTCTTCATGAACTGGAATGAATTCTTCAGCAGATTCTTTAGTAGGAATGACATCCTCAGTTGCCTTGAACTTGATAGAATCCTCAGGTGCTGGTTCATCTAACACAGAAGGTAGGTGCTCTCTTTGCGAGCCATTAGTTTCATCGAACCGCACATCTACAGTGTCAACAATCTTGTGAAGAACAATGTTGAAGACTCTGTAGGTGTTCGAGTCCTTTCCGTAACCAAGCATAAAACCTTCATGTGCTTTCGGTGCAAATTTTGAGTTGTGGTGAGGATTTCTAATCCAGCATTTAGCACCGAAGACTTTGAAATAACTCACATTGGGTTTCTTGTCAGTGAGGAGTTCATAGGCCGTCTTCTTGAAGAATTTGTGAAGATATACTCTGTTGATGATGTGGCACGCAGTATCAATTGCATCAATCCAAAAACACTGGGGCGTTTTGTATTCATCAAGCATAGTGCGAGCCATCTCAACCAGAGTTCTATTCTTGCGCTCCACGATGAGGAGTATAGGGAGCAGATAACTCATGAGTAATGCCAAGTTCATCAAGATAGGCATCAAGACCGGAATTCTTGAACTCAGTTCCATTGTCACTTCTGATGTACTTGATCTTCACACCGAAGTTGGTTGAAGCCCTCGAGGAAAATCGTTTGAATACTTCCTGCACTTCATGTTTGTAAGTAACAATGTGTACCCATGTATATCGAGAGTAATCATCAACAATGACAAAACCATATAGAGATGCATCATTAGTGACTACTGAGTAATGATTAGGTCCGAAGAGGTCCATGTGAAGCAATTCGAATGGACGAGTAGTGGTCATGATAGTCTTCGCTGGATGCTTGGCCTTGGTCATTTTTCCAGCTTCACAGGTTCCGCATAAGTGATCCTTGAGGAATTTGACATTCTCAATGCCAATGACATGCTTCTTCTTCGCAAGCGTGTGCAAATTCCTCATGCCTGCGTGACCAAGTCGTCGATGCCATAGCCAGCCTTCTGAAGCTTTTGCAAGTAGACACACGGCTGGTTGTGGTCCTGTAGAGAAATCAACAATATACAAATCTCCTCTCCTAAAGCCTTCAAAGACTTTGGAACTGTCAGCTTCCATAATCACAACATAGCAATACTTGCCAAAGACAACAACCATATCAAGATCACAAAGCATTGAGACTGACATGAGGTTGTATCTTAAGGACTCAACAAGCATGAATTTGTCCATGTGTTTATCCTTAGAGATTGCAACCTTACCAAGACCCAATACCTGACTTTTGCCTTTGTCAGCAAAGATGATATGCTTCAGAGGTGACGGTGATAAGGGAGCATCCATCAATAGATTCTTGTCACCAGTCATGTGATTTGTACATCCACTATTGAGGACCCACTCAGTAGTTTTGGGTTGATCATCCTGCAGATGAATCAGTGTAACTTACAATCTCATATGCTTCATCAGTGAAGAATATGATGTCAATTTCATCAGATGAATTTCATCAAGTAGTAAACAGATATAGCAGTATGAGGACGTGTGAAATGAAAGTTCATTTCATCATGATTCGCCTGCGTCCTTTCAGGCAATTTTGTCAGGTCCCCAGCAAATTCTTCAGACGTTAAAGCACGTCTGGAGACCTGACCCTACAGAAGAGATTAGTTATTTTTCTTTACCACCCACATCTGAAGGGGTGGCAAAGAGTTCATCACTCAGCGAGCACCATACGAGAATGGTGGCATAGAGGCCAAACCATTTCGTTTCACATAAGAGGGGTTAGGGTAAGCATATGAACAAGCAGAGAAATTCTTCGAGGACTTATGAACATAATGGTTTGAAGAATAATGCACATATTCATAGTCCTTAGCTCTACCCTGCGAGACAGAGTTGTTAGCATGATGATAATCATATGAGGACTTTGATCCTTTTGAGGAATTTGATCCATGTGAGGAATTTGGTCCGTATGAGGACTTGGATCCATATGAAGAATTTGGTCCATATGAAGAATTTGATCTGGGGTTCCTGTTCTTCACTGGTGGTGTCATGAGGACATTCACCTGAAGACTTTCAAGGCACTTCTTTGGAACCCAGATTTTCTTCATAGGAGAACCGTTCCTGCAGTTAGTGCCAACATATCTAGCAAATACTTCACCATTCTGATTTTTGAACAGTTTATAGTTGGAGTCAAATGATTCATCAGAAGAATGAGGAGATTCACATGTAAAGCCAGATAAGTTAGATGGATCAACTGGAGGTCCCTTTGCAGCAACCCATGAGGTTTTGGGGTACTGCTCGGGCTTCCAATATGTTCCATCAGCATTGAGTTTCCTCTCAAAGGAAATACCCTCTTTCCTAGGGTTTCTGTTGAGGATCTGCTTTTTAAGCACATCACAAAGAGTCTGATGCCCTTTGAGGCTTTTGTACATGCCTGTCATGTACAATTCCTTTAGCCCTGCATTGTCAGTGATACTAGCAATGTCCTCAGATGAGGAATTAGTGATAGCAGAGGCAGATGAAGAATTTGTAACAGTTGAAGCATTTGAACATTCAGGTGAAGAATTAGCAGATTCACGTTCAATGCACTTTAAGCATGGAGGAACAAATTCTTCCTGAGAAGCGCTGATTTGTTGAGCTAGTAATGAATCGCGCTCCTTCTGAAGATCTTCATAACACACTCTTAGCTTTTCAAGATCTTCTTTTCTTTGAAGAGATTCAGAAGAAAGCTTCTCAAGGTCTTGCTTTCCCATAAGAAATTCATAAGAAAGTTTCTCATGATCAGATAAGAGAGTGTTATGATTACTTTGAATGTTATCAAACCTAGACTGAAGTCTATGAAGATTTTCAGTCAGGGCTTTAGTGCAATCCATTTCTTCACCCAACATATCGTCACTTTTGTCTAGCATGTTTTGAACCTTTTCAAAAGCCCGTTGTTGTTTTACAGCAATCTTAGCAAGTTCAGAGTAGCTGGGCTTGAGATCCTCATCAGATTCATTTTCACTAGATTCAGAGGAGTTGTATTTGAGTACCTTTGCACCTTTCGCCATGAAGCAATAGGTGGGAGCGTAGTCATCATTATCTTCATCAGGCTTGTCGGTGGAGTCAGTTTCTTCAGTGTTGAAGATGGACTTGCTAACGAAAGCAGTAGCGAAGGCCAGACTCGCCATACCAGATTCAGATTCTTCAGACGCCTCCTCTTCCTCATTTTCCTCAGATTCAGCTTCAGAGTCCATTTCCTTGCCAATGAATGCCCGAGCCTTCTTGGAGCTGCTCTTCTTGTGAGATGAAGACTTCGAGGATTTTGATGACGAAGATTTTGACGATTTCTTCTTCTTCTTCGCATCATCAGAACTGTAATCCTTGTATTTCTTCTTCTTCATTTCCTTTTCCCACTGAGGACAATCTTGAATATAGTGACCAGGTTTCTTGCATTTGTGGCACAGCCTTCTCTTATAGTCACTGGATGAGGAATAACTGCCTCTTGAGGATTTTCCAAAGCGACCACGTCTTGAGAACTTCTGGAATTTCTTCACGAGCAGTGCTAGCTCCTGGCTCAATTCTTCAGGATCACCAAGGCTACTGCCAGAATCCTCACATTCAGAGTCAGACATAGCCTTGGCCTTCAGGGCACGTGGTTTCCCATAGCTCGAACCATAGAGATCTCTCTTTTCAGCAAGCTGGAACTCGTGAGTATTTAGCCTTTCGAGGATATCGGCAGGATCAAGAGACTTGTAGTCAGGACGTTCTTGTATCATCAGTCCCAGAGTATCAAATGAGGAATCAAGCGATCTCAACAGTTTCTTCACCACCTCATGGTCAGTGATGTCAGTGGCACCGAGGGCTTGAAGCTCATTTGAGATGTCAGTGAGGCGATCAAAGGTTTGTTGGACATTTTCATTGTCGAGTCTTTTGAAGCGGTTGAAGAGATTCCGAAGAACATCAACTCGAGAGTCACGCTGAATTGAGACTCCTTCATTCACTTTGGACAGCCTATCCCAGATAAGCTTAGCAGTTTCCAAAGCACTCACTCTTCCATACTGTCCTTTACTCAGATGGCCACATATGATATTCTTCGCTTGAGAATCAAGTTGCTTGAATCTCTTCACATCGGTAGCGTTCAGTGAGGGTGAGACAGAGGGAACACCATTTTCCACAACATACCAGAGATCGTTGTCAATTGCCTCAAGATGCATTCGCATCTTGTTCTTCCAGTAGGGGTAGTCCGTCCCATCAAAGGTAGGACACCCAGCCGAGACCTTGATCATACCTGTGGTCGACATAACTAAAACTCCATGCGGTTAAACCAAAATCACACAGAACAAGGGAGTACCTTGCTCTGATACCAATTGAAAGTGCGTTATATCGACTAGAGGGGGGGTGAATAGGCGATTTTTATGAATTCTTCACTGAGGAATTTGCCGGTGAGGAAATTCCTTAGCGAAGAACTACTAGCAGCGGAATAAGTACTCAGAAGTAAGCATGACAGAATACAAGCATGGTCATCATGATGAAATGAAGACTAGCACAGAGTACAGAAAGCGTAATCACAGGATAACACAAGATGAAGACAAACAGACTGAAGAAATTGAACTGAGGAAATTGAGAAAGTCTTCAGTCAAAGTCTTCAAACACAGATATGAACAAACACTCAACACAGTAATGAGGAAATGAAAGGGTTGAGGTAATAGAACCAGTTAGGTTGGTGAAGACAATGATTTGGTAGACCAGTTCCAACTGCTGTCTCAGTTGTACGTCTGGTTGGAGCGGCTGAGTATTTAAACTCGAGGACACGCAGTCCCGGATACCCAGTCACTGAGCACGCAGCTCAGGACACCCAGTCCTCACCGTATTCTCCTTGAACTAAGGCCACGCAGGCCTCGTCCAATCACTCGTGGTAAGTCTTAAGGTGACTTCCAAACCTTCACAGACTTGGTCACTCGACGATCCACAATTCCTCTTGGATGCTCTAGACCATGACGCCTAACCGTCTGGAAGAAGCACAGTCTTCAAAGGTAACAAGCGTCGGATCCACGCAGGATCAATTTCTTCAGTGATGCTCAATCACTTTGGGTTTCTGGGGGTTTGGTTTTGGGTTTTCCTCACTTGATGATTTTCGCTCAAAGTCCTCGGAGGATGGGTTGCTCTCAAATGACAAGTGTCAAGTTCTCTCGGAGCAGCCAACCAGCTAGTGGTTGTAGGGGGCGGCTATTTATAGCCTAGGGAGCAGCCCGACATGATAAGACATAAATGCCCTTCAATGATATGGCCGTTAGGTGGATAAGATATTTGGGACAGCTGGCGCGCAACACAGCAACGGTCGGAAATTTGATTCTCAAATTCCTCAGGGCTATCATGTTCCTTACTGTGTAGGCAATTCGCACTGGTGAATTCCTAACTCCTCAGTCAGAGCAAAGTCCTCAGTGACCAGAAAAACTACGTCTCTGTCACTGAAGAAATTGACTGAACTGTATGAGATTTCCAATGGCTTCACTCGAAGGGATTGGTAGGTGTAGGATTTTGAGTTGAGCATCACATGGAAAATTTTCCTTAGTATTTCCTCGACCCCCTTTAACAGTACGGTGTTTCCTATGACTCAAGAAAGAGAAAATGAAACTACGAAAACAAAAGTCTTCACGCTTCATGTTCCTCAAATGAATACCAAGTCTTCAAGGTCACACCAATTTCTTCACTTTCAAAGTCTTCAGTCGAAGAACTTCATTTTTAGGGGTCGACTTTCATTGTAAATATCAAACTCCTCATAGACTTATAGACCCGTGTACACTCACAAACGCATTAGTCCCTTAACCTATAAGTCTTCAATACACCAAAATCACTAAGGGGCACTAGATGCACACACATACCTTACAACCATGCCATCTCTGCAATAAACAAGGCTAAAAGGAAACCAGAGGATTATGTCAGCAAATTCTTCAAGAAAGATTTTTATGCTGCAGCTTATGAACCAATGATCTTTCCTGTGCCTGGTGAGCATGATTGGACAAGGACCCCTGGTCCAGACATAGAACCACCCGCATTCAAAATCAAGAGAGGAAGAAGGAAAGAAAAGAGGATCAAGGGCAAATTTGAAGTACCAAAGCCAAAAGAAACTTCAAGAATGGGGACCACAACATGTGGCAATTGTGGTCTCCAAGGGCATAGGTACACAAATTGTCTTAAACAGTTGAAGCCTGAGCTAGCTTTGTGAAATCTTCAAGTCCCTTAACCTATAAGTCTTCAATACACCAAAATCACAAACGCATTAGTCCCTTAACCTATAAGTCTTCAATACACCAAAATCACTAAGGGGCACTAGATGCACTTACAATCTCCCCCTTTTTGGTGATTGATGACTATATAGGTTAAGTTTTGAGCGGGGATAAATGTATGAAGTGTAAATACTGATATTGAGGAATTTGATAGCAAGATATAGAAGAACTCCCCCTGAAGATGTGCATAGTGAGGAATTTGCGTTTGAGGCAATGCACATTTGAAGAGTTGAGTCATGGAGATCTCCCCCTATATCTTGTAATTCATACACGCATTTGATATATAATATGAAGAATTTGAAATGCATGATGAAATATGGTGCTTGATGAGATTCAGCATGCGTGCAATGTCATTAAGGAGGAATAAGCATGCAAAGCATAATGCAACAAAAGTATCAGCGCACCATCGGGTTTAAGATTACAACTCGATCCAAATAAAAGTTTCAGAAGAACGAGAGTTGTAACTTAAAAAATGCCCTTAATATAGACCCGCTTGAAGACTAACTCAGGTTTCTCCCCCTTTGTCATGAAATGACCAACATGATTGAAACTGAGGACTAACGCCCCTGAAGAATTTCAAGTCGATGGAGGAGCGCCAGTGTTGTCGGGGTTGTTTGTTGTAGCAGGGCCTGCCGCAGTGTCATCCAAATCTTCATTCTCATCAGTGTCACGTGATGAAGAATAAGAGCTGGCCACCAGTGGAGGAACTTTGACCCTCTTGAGTTTCTTCGGAGGAGGTGCAGACCAGTCAATTCCTTCCTTGAGACCCATAGTCTTCAGTTCTTCAGCGCTATAGACATGAGTGAGGACAGCCCAGGTGCAGTTGAAGGTTTCATGAAGGTAGTATTGGTTCTTCTTCACTGCATTGTATGTTGAGGTCATATTGTGAAGAAGTGCACCAAACTGACGCTTTACCCATTTGTGATTGCGATCAACCTTCTGATGAAGACTGAGGAGTAACTCACGGTCAGTCATCACCCTGGGTGCTGTGGTTTGAGGATTTTGCTTGGCTGAGGTATTTGCGGCAGAGTCATGTGTGGCAGAGTCGTCATTGGTAGAGTAAGATGCCGCCTTGCAAAATTGACCATCCAATGGACGAATGCCTTCATCGATCACAGCAGCTGCCTTGCCTTTATCATCAGCTGATGAAACTGTCCGTTTGAGGACTTCAATGGGAGGCAAGTAGCTACCGTGGTTCAGAGTGTCAGCTTTGTAATTCAGTGAAGATCTTGCCCTGATGAATCTCATAATCCAAGGCGCATAGGGCTTCAGCTCAAATGGTGACATAGCAATATTGCCCAGAGTCCTCATGAAGAAATCATGGAAGTTGACAGGAACGCCATGAATGATGTTGAAAAGCATATTCTTCATGATGCCAACGACTTCTTCATCATTTGAGTCGTGGCCTTTGATAGGACTCATTGTCTTCGTCAGAATGCGATAGACAGTCCAAGGCACATAGAGTAATTCCTTGACAAGGAATTTGGTTCGTCGGGCCTGCCCAGGCTTCAAAGGCTTCATGAGCACTTGCATATAGTGATTTGTCAGTTCAAGGTCACTGTAGGTGCAACATGCACTGTCATGGGGAGGATTGATAGGAAGGACACGAAGCAATTCAGTTGCCGGTGCCTTGTAGTGAGTGTTTTCAGTCATCCAGTCCAACACCCATGAGTTGACATCTTCAGCGTCTCCAGTGATATGCAGTGTCGCGTAGAACTGAAGAATGAGTTCTTCATTCCAATCGCAAATGTCCGTGCAGAAATTTAGTAATCCTGCATCGTGAAGAACACTGAGGACTGGCTCGAAGCATGGCAGAGATTCCATGTCCACGTGAGGAATATGTGCATGATCGAAGATTTTGTCTTTGTCAAACAGCACAGAGGAATAGAAGTTGGCCTGACTAGCAGTCCAGAAACGCCTCTTCCTTATGCGAGCAGAGTCATAGGGGTTGTAGTTAGTGAAGAATACATGCTCGGCAAAGAAGTCTTCAGCCTTGAACTTCTGTTTGCTTGAGAACGGATTCTTTGGCTTTGGCAGAGGGGTGTCAGTGAGTTGCATCACCACCTCAGGAATCGCAAGCTCACGTTCTTCGGGCTGAGGAATTTCTGGTTCCTCTTCTTGTGCAACCTGAGGATCAGCAGCAGCAGGTTCTTCAGCACTGGAGGCTGGAATGTCTTCATGCACAGAGGGAGTGGGTTGAGTTTCTTCAGAGCCCATTTGAACTGTTGGTGCAGTGGACTGAGGAATCTGTTGGATAGGGGTGAAAAGAGGAGTATTGGGATGCTAACTTTCCCAAAAGTCATCATTCATCACAGGTGTGGTGCATCCTATATCCACATCTTCATCTTCAATTTGCTCAACACCAGCCTCTTCAGCTGTGAACTGAGGCATAGGTGAGGAAATGATTGGCGTTGAAGTGATTTCGTCCACTTCAATTTCTTCATCCATCTGCTCTGACGAAGCAGCAGAATGATTTCCTTCATCAGATCCGCTTGGGATCTCATAGTCTTCTCCAAAAGGAACAAGGTCCTTTGATGGCATGGATGAAATTGGAACAGCATCAATAGGATTTTCAAATGAGCTGGTCATTGGCTTCATTTTCTTTGCAGCCGAAGAAGTTGACGCAGCTGATGCCTTCCGTTTCTTCACTGCAGCTCGCTCTGCAGCCTTGGTCTTCTTCACATCAGAGGCAGATGGAAGAATTGGAGTTGGTGTAGGCGCGGGAGGAGCTGAGGAATCTGATTGATTTTCTTCAGGCGCAACTGATGCAGTTGCTCCGATCTCTTCAGTTTCTTCAGGCACACCACTAGTGGATGCCCTGGCAATTTCTTCAGCGGCTGGAATTTCTTCACCAGCCCTGGAACTAGCATTTTCTTCAACAGGCTGAAAGTCATCAGCGGTGTTGGCATGTTTTTCAGCAGGCTGAGCAGAGTCTACAGCCTGAAGATTTTCTTGTTGCGATGGGGCTGCAAAATTTGTGAATTTCTTTGTCAGACTGATGAATCTCACTTTAGCTCCTTGCCAATCAGCATAGTAGGCATCAAAGTCTTTGCTGAGGGCTTGAATTTCAGACTGAGCCTGGAGAAGTTCCTCAGGTGTCATTCTGACAACGTTATTCTTCAGGAGCTTCTCCTTTCTGTATTGAGCTTTCTTGATCTCTCTTTCCTTTTCAAACTTCCATTTCTCCTCAGTGATGAAATGGGTCAGCATGTGACTTTGACCAGAGGTCAGATGAAAATCAGGCATAGGGGTGTTAGAATCCTTGTGCCAGAGGTCAATGTAGTCGAGGATCTTCCTCGGATCCAAAAGCAGTGGCACATATGTGCCTTTGGCTCTAGCGGCCTTCACTTGTCTGTCTCTGATGATTTCTGCAAGTTCATCATCAAAGGCTTCATCATCAGAAGGCACATGAAACACGACCTATTTCTTCTTTGGACATGGCCGAGGACCGCGTCCAGCTGTTGCTTTAGTCTTCAATAGTGTGGGGCCTGATGAGGAAATTGGTGCAGCTGAGGAACTTGCTGAAACACCAGAGGCAATCAAGAAACCATCAGTCCTTTGACATGTAGCCAGATGCACAGGAGCTGAGGACTTTGAAGGAGCTGCTGAGGACTTTGGTGGAGCAGTAGCAGTGTGAGGAATTTGCCGTGAGGGCATTGCTGAGGAACTTGGCCGTGAGGGCGCTGTTGGTGAAGCACTTGGCTTACAAGCAGGCTTCTTTGGCATGGATTTCCTCGGTTTGACCGAGGCCTCAGTAGCAGTAGCAGTGGCAGAATCCTCATTGAATTTCTTCACTGCCTCCTTGGCTTGTCTTGCCAATTTAGCTTGGCGCTTAGCCCATTCTTCAGGAAAGTCCTCACCACGCTTGATGCTGGTGGGGTCAGCTACTTGGCCAGGTGCCAATGGAGCTCTTGGGCATGGAGGATTGAGGGCGAATTTCCTCATGTACTTTGGAGTCACATATCTGTATTCCCTCCATTCCCTTGCCCATCTCCGTTCAATCCTCTGTATGCGCACCTTGCGCTGATTTTTGTTTTCTTTGCCAAATTTTGCTTCATCAGGTGTGCAATAGTCAGCATAAATTTCCTCAGGGATTTCAAACGCAGTCATAACCTCAGGTTTCTTTCCTCCTTTCTGTGGCTTCTTACCGTCTGCCATATTCTTCAGTTGAGGAATTTGAACAATCGAATTCTCTGAAGAAGTATGCAGTTTTTCTTCGAGGAACGCTGCAAATGAGTTAAGTTGATGAGAACCTAGTGATTCAGTAGCAGACATGAGTACCTGTGAACAGAGTATAGGTGCGAGGAATTTGGAGAGGTCATATGTGTTCTCAGAAGGTTTTTCGAAAAGAACAAGTTTTGAGGAATTTGACCAGATGAACCTTGAGGAATTTCACTAAGCGTTCTTGTCTTAGGTTCCAGAGTTGTACAGATCGAAGATCCACACAATTAGGGAATCTTGAAGAAAATGATTGCTTAGAGAAACAGTTCAAGATCATATGATGTGTGAGGTGTTCATATGTGTGAAGATTTGAAGAATAAACACCTTTGAAGATTTTCAGGAAAGTTTGAGAATCAAAGTGAGTAATAAAAGTAACTTTTAATTACCCGAAGTGAAGAACACGACGAACTGAGAAGAACAGATGTGAAGTTCGTCTTAGATCTCCCACGCCCTAACTTGGCAGAGGAAGACAACTACGGCGGCGGCGGAGTGAAGATTTCCGCGGTCGACATGAGTACGACGGTGACGAGGTCGAGGCAGCGAAGCTCTTCCTCACCGGTGACGATGGAGTAGCGGCGGCGCTAGGGTTTGAGGAGCTCGAGTGAGAGAGTAGCGATCGAGCGGAGTAAATGAAGTGAGTAAGGGGAGAGGGGTATTTATAGACACGGTAAAAACTGTTCGCCCGAAGATTTGGGACGAACGTGCCTGAGGGAGTCCTGGACTAGGGGGTGTCCGGACAGCCGGACTGTCATCGTCCGCCAGACTCCAAGACTATGAAGATACAAGATTGAAGACTCCGTCCCGTGTCCGGATGGGACTTTCCTTGGCGTGGAAGGCAAGCTTGGCGATACGGATATGTAGATCTCCTACCATTGTAACCGACTCTGGGTAACCCTAGCCCTCTCCGGTGTCTATATAAACCGGAGGGCTTTAGTCCGTAGGACACAACATCCATTACAACAATCATACCATAGGCTAGCTTCTAGGGTTTAGCCTCCTTGATCTCGTAGTAGATCCACTCTTGTACTACCCATATCATCAATATCAATCAAGCAGGAGTAGGGTTTTACCTCCATCGAGAGGGCCCGAACCTGGGTAAAAACATCGTGTCCCTTGTCTCCTGTTACCATCCGCCTAGACGCACAGTTCGGGACCCCCTACCCGAGATCCTCCGGTTTTGACACCGACATTGGTGCTTTCATTGAGAGTTCCTCTGTGTCGTCACCGATAGGCTTGATGGCTTCTCCAATCAACAACAACGCCGTCCAGGGTGAGACTTTTCTCCCCGGACAGATCTTCGTATGCGGCGGCTTCGCACTGCTGGCCAATTCACTTGGACATCTGGAGCAGATCGAAAGCTACGTCCCTGGCCGTCAGGTCAGATTTGGAAGACTAAACTTCACGGCGGATATCCGCGGAGACTTGATCTTCGATGGGTCCGAGCCGCAGCCAAGCGTGCCGCACTGTCACGATGGGCATGATCTAACTCTGTCGCCGGATAGTACCTTGGAGGCCGCACACGAATCCGCTCTGACCCATAGTCCGGAGCCGATCGCGCAGATCGAGGACGGGTGGCTGGACACCACCTTGGGGGCTGCAACTTCCATGACGATGGATCCGAACGCTGACCTCGTCCCTTATAAAGCTCGTGACTCCGAGGTGCCGGACTCCCTGCCGGACTCCGAACCTCCTGCGCCCCTGCCAATCGAATCCGATTGGGCGCCGATCATGGAGTTCACCGCCGCGGACATCTTTCAGCACTCACCCTTTGGCGACATCCTAAATTCGCTAAAGCATCTCTCGCTATCCGGAGAGCCCTGACCGGACTATGGCCAGGATGGTTGGGATGCGGACGACGAAGAAATTCAAAGCCCACCCACCACCCACTTTGTAGCCACTGTCGACGATCTAACCGACATGCTAGACTACGACTCCGAGGACATCGGCGATATGGACGACGATGCCGGAGACGATCAAGAACCAGCGCCTACAGGGCACTGGAAGACCACCCCAACACATGACGTATATATGGTGGATACCCCAAAAGGAAGCGATAACGAGGAACAACGGGGCGCGGCAAAGGATAATCCCGCCGATAAACAACCAAAACGGCAACGCAAGCGCCGCCCTAAGCCCCGCCTCGACAAAAACAGCATTCCTAATGACCCGGCAATAGAGCAGGGCAAACCAGTGGACGACGAACATGCAACCAAGCAACCGTCCGAACAGGACGAATCGGATAATCAATCCATTCCCGGCGAAACCAACAGTCTGGACGACCTCATGCCGGACACACCACCGGAGCACAGGAACCTTCACAAAAGACTCGTCGCCACTGCAAGAAGCTTGAAGAAGGAAAAACGGAAGCTCAAAACAGCGGAAGACATACTCAGAATGAGGTGGAGCAAAGTACTCAAGACCGCAGACAAATATGGCAATGGCCATCAATCAAAGAGCTACCCGAAGCGCAAGCTGCTGCCAAAATTTGACGAGGAAGCCATAGAGCCACCACAGTCAAAAATTAAATAAGCCGCCTGGCCGGATAGACGACCAGATGACAGGCCAAAAGCGGCAAGTGGCGCCGCACTCAAGCCGACTCATCACCCTAGGAAAACAGATGGCCCAGCCAGGTCCGTTTACGGGCCAAAAAAGAGGCCCCCAGGAAGCAATACAACACGCCAAGTGTTCGAAGACAGCGACACACCCAAATACAGGGGCGCCGCACACCCACTATGTTTCACCGATGAGGTGCTGGATCATGAATTTCCAGCAGGGTTCAAACCCATAAACATAGAGGCATACGACGGAACAACAGACCCTGGAGTCTGGATAGAGGATTACATACTACACATACACATGGCTAGAGGAGATGATCTCCACGTCATAAAATATCTACCCCTCAAGCTCAAAGGGCCAGCTCGGCATTGGCTCAAAAGCCTCCCAGAAAACACTGTTGGAAGTTGGGAAGAGCTCGAGGACGTGTTTAGAGCAAATTTTCTAGGGACTTATGTCCGCCCTCCGGATGCAGACGATCTAAGTCATATAACTCAACAGCCCGGAGAGTCAGCGTGCAAATTCTGGAACAGGTTCCTTACCAAAAAGAACCAAATAGTTGACTGTCCGGACGCGGAAGCCTTAGCAGCTTTTAAACACAATGTCCATGACGAATGGCTCGCCAGACACCTCGGCCAAGAGAAGCCGAGGACAATGGCCGCGCTAACAAGCCTCATGACCCGCTTTTGCGCGGGGGAGGACAGCTGGCTAGCAAGATGCAGCACCAGCGACCCGAGTACATCCGAGATCAGAGATGGAAACGGAAAATCACAGCGCAGAAAGGATCAGCGCCGAAATAAAGAAAAAAGCCCAAAGAATACGGCGGTCAACGCTTGATTCAAAAGCTCGCGGCCAAACAACAAAACACTGCCTCTTAAGGACAACAGTGATGAGCTATCCAACTTAAACAAAATTTTGGATCGGATATGTCAAATCCACAGTACCCCCGGAAGGCCTGCAAACCACACCCGCCGAGATTGTTGGGTTTTCAAACAGTCCGGCCGACTCAACGCCGAACACAAGGGGCTCGACGCACCAAGCGAGGATGATGATAAACTCCACCAGCAGAGCACCGGAAAACAAAAGACTTTCCCACAAGAAGTCAAAACAGTAAACTCACTTCATGTGATATTACGGAAAAACAATGCGGCACCCGCTAAAATAAGTGCCGCACGGTCCACCCCAGCGGAACCTCGAAGTTGGATGTCAAAACCAATCACTTTCGACCACCTGGATTATTCCAGAAGCATTCGAAACGCAGGATGGACTGCTCTGATATTGGATCCCATAATCGACGGACTACAATTTACACAAGTCCTGATGGACGGCAGCTGCGATTTAAACCTGCTATATCCAAACACAATCCGCAGGTTGGGGATAGGCCTTACTAAATATCGACATAGCCGCACTTCCTTTAAAGGAGTGACGCCAGGCCCTTACGCCAAGTGCACAGGCTACTTACTACTGGAAGTTGTGTTCGGGTCACCGGACAACTTCCGACCCGAAAAGCTAATCTTTCATGTCGCCCCATTCAAAAGTAGCTATCAAGCACTGTTGGGACGTGAAGCTTTTATCTGCTTTAACGCAATACCACATTACGCGTCTCTTACACTCAAAATGCCCGGTCCACGTGACATCATTTCATTAAGAGGGTCATTCAAAGACCCCGGACATGGCTAGACGAGTCCGGCATAAATAAACTAGGGGCTCCCCAGCCGCACACCCCTTCACAAGGGGCTGGGCATATAAGCAACAACGAGCTAATATAGGCTCAGCTTTATTAATTTATTAATATTTTAATTTTTATGCACTTTTCGCACGATTTCTTTTCAAACTAAGTTCCTCTCTTTTTTACAGATGAACACCGTGCACACCCGTCCAGGATAACGGCACAACGGAGACACAGGCGCAGACGTGTAGTAGGGACCCGTTGCAAGGATTCTTTTCAGATTAAGACCCTGCGTAAACCTTTTTTACTGTCTGTTGTTGCTATAATCCCCTGGTTTTTCATGATAACCAGAGAGGATACTGACATTTTGGCATCGGCCGCACCAGAGGACCTCGCCCGTGCCTGGACACAAGGGGCTTAGGGCATTGTTCCGCCCGTTATTATAAAGACCGAACACCTTAGGGAGTGTTCGGCGTCTCGAGTTAGGCCTTATATGCATCGGCTCCGAATCATGTCTTTGGTCAAATGTTGGGTTTGCCCGGCTCGTGTGTTTTGCTGCCTTACATTCCGAATCATCGGCTAACGCGGCACCAGGAGAACTACTGCGATTGTGCCCTAGTTCGGCTGGGCGAGCACCTCAGTAGAGAAAGCCGAAAACTGACTGTCATGATACAACGAGAGACTGGTCAACCACTCGATCGACCACCGGAATGTTTAGAATTCCTCCGCTTCGACGAAGGACCGTTTCCCGGTCAGGCACATACGCGCCCCGAATTCGGAGAGCGTGGTGCCCCCAGGGGCTATATCGTAGTCCCACCCTCGAACTCCAATGGCTAAGTGAAAGTGATAAAGCATTATAGTCCGGCTCCTCGTTTGCTACGCTACCACCTCCTTAAATAGGACTGAGACGTCGGATTAAGTGTGAAAATGCGCTATTTTTGCGAACACCCCCGCACCTTGTGCGTGGGGGCTGAAGCCGACGACTGCCATCTTTCAGGTTATACATACGTATACATAAACGGCCGCATAGGAGATATTTCAATACTTGAACGCACAACTACAAAAAGTGCCTATATCATAAACATTGTTTTACAAAATAAAACATTCATTTGAACGTGACATTTTTCGAGCACTGCGACTCTATTATACGAGCACCACGCAAAACTTCCCCAAAATAGTGCTCGGCGGGTAACCGGCTCTCGTCCGAACCCTGGGTCGCAATAGCGGCGGCATCCATCTCCGTCTAATGTGTCTTCACACGGGCGACTGCCATCCGTGCACCCTCTATGCAGGCCGACCGCTTCATCGCCTTGATATGTGGCACCGCCCCAAGAAATTGCTGCAACAAGCCAAAATAGCTCTTCGGCTTGGGCCTATCCGGCCAGACATGAGTCACGATATCCGTCATGGCAAGCCCGGACAACCTATTCAGCTCAGCCCATTCGGCCAACCGATCGGTCAGCGGAAGTGAACGATCCGGACTATGGAATTGAGACCAAAACAGCTCTTCCGTCTTGTGATCCTTCTGGCTCCGGAAGTGCACAACGACATCCGCCGCACTTCCCGCTAAGTCCATATAAGGATCCTCCGGACCCCACAGCTGGCCAAGTTGAGCATACTTAGGATCCGTAAACCTTCGGCGCAACAGAAAGGGCTTGCCAGCCACAATGTCTCCGGCTTGGCGCAGCTCCTCCTTTATAGCCCGCATTGCAGATCGGGCGTCCTTGGCTTCGGTGGTGGCCTTCCCCAGGTCTTCTCGCTCCGATAGGCGCTCCTTTTCAAGAGCCTCAATGCGGTCAGTAGCATCTTTTAACTTTACGGCCATTTCGGCCATCTCTTCCCTTCTTGGGCAGTGCGCAGCCCTTTCGGCTTCTAACTCCTCGGCCACCCTCAAGGCTGCCGCATTACTCCTTATGGCTTGCTCCTTGGCTTGAGAAAGTTCGGCCCGAAGGCTCTCCACAGCAGCAGCACCATCTGCGTCAAGCACAAATATTATAAGAGATGGGCTTCGGCTCCCTTACTAGGTGATTGCGGGGAAAAAAACTTACCTTGCGATTCGTCAAGTCGCCTGTTGATTAGCGCGATGTCCGCATCCGCAACGTCGAGTTGCCGCTTTAGTTCGGCAACTCCATCAGTCCGGCTGGCCCATGGACGATCCGCCACCTGCATAGGAACGGCGAAGATTGAAACCTGCGATTTTGATCCTCGGCACGGTGTCGCTTTCGACAACCTACCGAGTCTCAGGGGCTACTATCTATACAGGGCGCACTTCCATGTGCAAAACTGTCAAAAGGTGTGTCATTTTTACGTTCCTCAAACCCCGCTAGCAAACTCCTGACGGCATTATGCAATCCGCTTTCGGCAGATAAAATCCTTCCAATCACCATATTCATCAATGCATGGTGATCTTCTGAGATGGACGCCCTCTCAAGCAGATCCTTCAGCTTCCCCGGCCGAACACTAATCGGCGCTAAATTCTTCGGCTCTGCCGGGCTTGGGGATACCCTCCATGATGACACTTCAGGCTCGTCCACCCTATCCGACGGCGCAGCAGACGGAGGCGTCTCGCTTTCCATCATCTCCAGACGAAGGTCCCCCGAAGACGAGCTCATCTGAGAAGGTCGGAGATCCGAACTACAAGGTAAAAACTTCGGTTATCCTCAGAAGCACAAATAGGGATGTCTCTTATCACCGAACTCCCTTCTTTCTACTTACGGCTCGCTGGAGGGCTGATTCTTTAGGGGAGACTGTGCGGCCGGGACCTCCCCGGGCGCAGGACCCTCCGACGAAGATTTCTTCCCCCGCTTATGGGCTTTGGCCTCCGGATCTTCGGAGGCGGTCCTCTTCTCCCCCTGGAGGGAGGGATTCTCGATCCCCCCTTCTTCAAGAGCCTCCTTGGGTGAGGCGGTAGCTCCCCTATTTTCCCCTTCGCCTTCTTCTGAAGGTGCAACCTTCAACATACTGACCAGCATGGGATCCGGCATGGTCTCTGGGAGGGGGGCCGGACACCGTATCAGTTTTGCTTGCGCTATCCACTCCTGTTTAGAAGGACATCGGTCAAAAGGCGAATCATGGAAAGGCAAACAAACGCTATGTCCGGACTCGGAGCTACTTACTTGTGTATCCGGGCGATTGCAGCTCAGGCCGGCGTCCTCGGTCAATTCCGGACACGCCACTTGTGGTCCGAAGAATAATTTGTACATCTCCACGGGTGTCATACCCATGAAGTGTTGAAGAATCCGTGGTCCCTCCGGATTAAACTCCCACAGCCGGAGAGGGCGGTGTTTGCAGGGCAGGAGACGCCTAATCAGCATGACCTGCATTACCACTACCAGATCGATCTCCCTCGCCTGGAGGTCTCGAATCCGGCCCTGCAGAAGGGGCACGTCCTTTGGCGCCCCCCAGTTGAGCCCTTGGTTGACCCACGACATCAACCGTCATGGAGGTCCCGAGCGGAATAAGGGCGGCGGCTTCTGCCTGCTGCCCTTCGGAGCGGTGATATAGAACCACTCCCGCTGCCACAAGCCGAGATCCTCTTGGAAGGAGCCCTCGGGCCACGGGGCATTGGCCCTCCTGCTTATGGCCGCCTCGCCGCACTCTGCTTGACGCCCCTCGATCATCTTCGGCTCCACATTGAAGGTCTTCAGCCACAGGCCGAAGTGGGGGCTGACGCGGAGGAAGGCTTCGCGGACGACAATAAATGCGGAAATATGGAGGATGGACTCCGGAGCCAAGTCGTGGAATTCCAACCCATAGTAGAACATGAGCCCTCTCACAAAAGGATCCGTCGGAAAGCCTAAGCCCCGACGGAGGTGGGATACGAAGACGACATACACGCCGGGCTCGGGGGTGGGGATGGCCTGCCCTTCGGCGGGCAACCTGTGCGAAATCTCGTAAGACAGGTACTTGGCCTCTCGCAGCTTTAGCACGTCCTCCTCCGTGATGGAGGAGGGCATACACCGGCCCTGAAGGTCGGAGCCGGACATTGTTGAAGGTCCGAAGTGCTCGAATCTGGGGCTCTGGGTGTTGGAACTTGGAGCAAGGAGAGGATTCGATGGAAGATTGAAGAAAAGAAACGAGCCTTGGTCATATTATAAAGAGGGAAAATACCAAGAGCCGCCTCCGTGACCGTTCGGGACTCGCCTTCGATAGAGGAGGCGTGGCGACGGGCGCGGTTGGGTTACCCACATCCGTATTGATGAGAATCCCGGAATAAGGGGAACACGATCTCTGCTTCGACAAGACGTGCCAAGGAAACTGCTTCGCTAAACGCGCTGAGGTGGTATAATAAAAAACGATTCAAGTAAAAGCTTGGTAGTGGTGTGACGTCATGCCGCAAAATACGTCAGCAGATTGAACTTGTGTACATTTTATTCTCTCTACGATGGAATGTGGAATTTATTTTGCAGAGCCGGACACTATCCTGGTGTTCACAATCTTCTATTGATTATTCGGAGGAGGAACCCGCCTTGCAATGCCGAACATTATGCGCGTCGGACTCATCGTCATTGAAGCTAGGTTCAGGGGCTACTGAGGGAGTCCTGGACTAGGGGGTGTCCGGACAGCCGGACTATCATCGTCCGCCGGACTCCAAGACTATGAAGATACAAGATTGAAGAGTCCGTCCCGTGTCCGGATGGGACTTTCCTTGGCGTGGAAGGCAAGCTTGGCGATACGGATATGTAGATCTCCTACCATTGTAACCGACTCTGTGTAACCCTAGCCCTCTCCGGTGTCTATATAAACCGGAGGGCTTTAGTCCGTAGGACACAACATCCATTACAACAATCATACCATAGGCTAGCTTCTAGGGTTTAGCCTCCTTGATCTCGTGGTAGATCCACTCTTGTACTACCCATATCATCAATATCAATCAAGCAGGAGTAGGGTTTTACCTCCATCGAGAGGGCCCGAACCTGGGTAAAAACATCGTGTCCCTTGTCTCCTGTTACCATCCGCCTAGACACACAGTTCGGGACCCCCTACCCGAGATCTACCGGTTTTGAAACCGACAGTGCCCCTGCCCTTTCTCCTTCTCGCGACATGTGTCACCCACGTACTGTGTAGTTGAGATCGTGTACGATCGTGGGTGAATAGAATAATGCATTGTGGGATGCGGAACGGTTTGAGCGGCAAAACCGAAAATTTGGATAAGATTTGTTTTAAAGTTTCGTTCGCAATTTCTTCAGCTGACAAGGACACAGTGAAGATTTTGAATGAGTTTCAAATAGAACGCACATGAAGAATTTGTGAATAGATTGGGTTGAGTATAGCATAGAGGGGGAAGGGTCCGATCACATTCACTTAGTAGAAAAAGCAACTTGAAGAAATAGCTATAAGTGAATGCTGTAGAGGACATAAACTCATATATATATATATATATATATATATATATATATATATATATATATATATATATATATATATAGCCAATGAAGAAAAACGACGTAAACAGTGAAGATTTTGCAAAGTTGAAGACTTTGAAAAACTGAAGAATTTCAAAACTGAGGAAAAACTCAAATTGAAGATTTTCAACTTTTTGTGGTGGCGTGACCCACCGTATAAGAATGATGATTTCAGACACCGCGTACAATTGTCGTAGGGTTCTGAGAATCAAATTCTTCATTAATTTCTTCACACTTAGGGTGTTATTCTTCATTGATTGAAGAAAAACGTTTCTTCATGTGTTGCACATCTAAGTCATCAATTTTGCATGTGTTAGGGTGTGTGTCCTTTTCAAAGAACATTCGAAGATTATAAGATATTTAACTCACACCGCAACTTGCTAAATCTCTTCTCATCCAAGGGCTTAGTGAAGATATCAGCTAGTTGTTCTTCAGTCTTCACGTGCTCGAAGGAGATGTCGCCTTTCAACACATGATCACGAAGAAAATGATGATGAATCTGAATGTGCTTTGTCTTCGAGTGCTGAACTGGGTTGTGAGCAATCTTGATGGCACTCTCATTGTCGTAGAGGAGAGGCATATTCTTCACGTTGACGCCATAGTCCTTGAGTGTTTGCTTCATCCAAAGCAGTTGAGCACAGCAAGAGCCAGCAGCAATGTATTCAGCTTCCGCAGTAGACAGTGATACGCAGTTCTGTTTCTTCAAGGACCAACAGACCAAAGATCGTCCGAGGAAATGACAAGTGCCAGAAGTTGACTTGTGGTCCACACGATCACCAGCATAGTCAGAGTCAGAATATCCAATGAGATCAAAAGTAGAGCCCTTGGGGTACCATAATCCTAGTGTTGGTGTGTGAGCTAGATATCGAAGAATATGCTTCACAGCCTTATGGTGTGATTCCTTCAGTGCAGCTTGAAATCGGGCACACATGCAAACACTAAGCATTATATCTGGCCTAGATGCACATAAGTACAATAAAGAACCAATCATGGAGCGGTATACCTTGTGATCGAAGTCAATACCATTTTCATCAGTGCATAGATGGCCATTTGTGGGCATAGGAATTTTGACGCCTTTGCAATCTTGCATGCCGAATTTCCTCAGTACATCTTTGAGGTATTTCTCCTGAGATATGAATATGCCATTGCGCTGTTGACGAATTTGAAGACCTAAGAAGAATTACAACTCTCCCATCATAGACATTTGATATTCTTCACTCATCATATAGGCAAATTCATCACTATAACGTTGGTCAGTACAACCAAAGATAATACCATCAACGTATATTTGGCACACAAACAGTTCACCATCATAAGATTTAGTAAAGAGAGTAGGGTCGAGTGAACCGGGTGTGAAGCCATTCTTCACGAAGAATTCCTTCAATGTATCATACCACGCCCGAGGGGCTTGCTTGAGGCCATAGAGGGCCTTATTAAGTCTGAAGACTTTGTCAGGATTCTTTGGATCTTCAAAACCTAGGGGTTGAGCAACATATACTTCTTCCTCAAGCTTACCATTGAGGAATGCACTTTTCACATCCATTTGATATAAGATGATATCATGATGGTTAGCATAAGCAAGTAATATGCGAATAGCCTCAAGTCTAGCAACAGGTGCAAAAGTTTCATCGAAATCAAGTCCTTCAACCTGTGTGTAGCCTTGAGCTACCAGTCGTGCCTTATTCCTCACCACAAGGCCATTTTCATCTTGCTTGTTGCGGTAGATCCACTTTTGTGCTAATGATATTATGCTTGCGAGGATCTGGACATTTGACCAGTTCCCAGACATTGTTGAGCTCGAACTGATGTAATTCTTCTTGCATAGCCTGAATCCACTCCAGCTCCAAAAATGCTTTACCTACCTTAGTGGGCTCTATGATAGAGACAAAAGCATAGTGCCCACAAAAGTTAGATAAATGTGAAGCTTTTGAGCGTGTGAGAGGACCTGGTGCTCTAATGTCATCGATGATCTTCTCCACTTGCACTTCTTTTGCAACGCGAGGATGAGCTGGTTGTCGCTGAGGAGTTTGATCAGCATTTTCTTCAGCACCATTTTCCTCAGCATTTTCTTCAGGTGCATCAGCTTGACGTTCTTCATGAACTGGAATGAATTCTACAGCAGATTCTTCAGTAGGAATGACATCCTCAGTTGCCTTGAACTTGATAGAATCCTCAGGTGCTGGTTCATCTAACACAGAAGGTAGGTGCTCTCTTTGCGAGCCATTAGTTTCATCGAACCACACATCTACAGTGTCAACAATCTTGTGAAGAACAATGTTGAAGACTCTGTAGGTGTGCGAGTCCTTTCCGTAACCAAGCATAAAACCTTCATGTGCTTTCGGTGCAAATTTAGAATTGTGGTGAGGATCTCTAATCCAACATTTAGCACCGAAGACTTTGAAATAACTCACATTGGGTTTCTTGTCAGTGAGGAGTTCATAGGCCGTCTTCTTGAAGAATTTGTGAAGATATACTCTGTTGATGATGTGGCACGCAGTATCAATTGCATCAATCCAAAAATGATGAGGCGTTTTGTATTCATCAAGCATAGTGCGAGCCATCTCAACACGAGTTCTGTTCTTGCGCTCCACGACGCCATTTTGCTGAGGAGTATAGGGAGCAGATAACTCATGAGTAATACCAAGTTCATCAAGATAGTCATCAAGACCAGAATTCTTGAACTCAGTTCCATTGTCACTTCTGATGTGCTTGTTCTTCACACCAAAGTTGGTTGAAGCCCTCGAGGAAAATCGTTTGAAGACTTCCTGCACTTCATGTTTGTAAGTAACAATATGTACCCATGTGTTACGAGAGTAATCATCAACAATGACAAAACCATATAGAGATGCATCATTAGTGACTGCTGAGTAATGATTAGGTCCGAAGAGGTCCATGTGAAGCAATTCGAATGGACGAGTAGTGGTCATGATAGTCTTCGCTGGATGCTTGGCCTTGGTCATTTTTCCAGCTTCATAGGCTCCGCATAAGTGATCCTTGAGGAATTTGACATTCTCAATGCCAATGACATGCTTCTTCTTCGCAAGTGTGTGCAAATTCCTCATGCCTGCGTGACCAAGTCGTCGATGCCATAGCCAGCCTTCTGAAGCTTTTGCAAGTAGACACACGGCTGGTTGTGGTCCTGTAGAGAAATCAACAATATACATGTCTCCTCTCCTAAAGCCTTCGAAGACTTTGGAATTGTCAGCTTCCATAATCACAACACAACGATACTTGCCAAAGACAACAACCATATCAAGATCACAAAGCATTGAGACTGACATGAGGTTGTATCCTAAGGACTCAACAAGCATGACTTTGTCCATGTGTTTATCCTTAGAGATTGCAACCTTACCAAGACCCAATACCTGACTTTTGCCTTTGTCAGCAAAGATGATATGCTTCAGAAGTGACGGTGATAAGGGAGCATCCATCAATAGATTCTTGTCACCAGTCATGTGATTCATACATCCACTATCGAGGACCCACTCAGTGGCTTTGGGTTGATCATCCTGCAGATGAATTAGTGTAGCTTACAATCTCATATGCTTCATTTGTGAAGAATATGATATCAAGTTCATCAGATGAATTTCATCAATCAGTAAACAGATATAGCAGTATGTCGACGTGTGAAATGAAGGTTCATTTCATCATGATTCGCCTGCATCCTTTCAGGCAATTTTGTCAGGCCCCCAGCAAATTCTTGAGACGTTAAAGCACGTCTGGAGACCTGACCCTGCAGAAGAGATTAGTTCTTTTTCTTCACCACCCACATCTGAAGGGGTGGCAAAGAGTTTATCACTCTGTGAGCACCATACGAGAATGGTGGCATAGAGGCCAAACCATTTCGTTTCACATAAGAGGGGTTAGGGTAAGCATATGAATAAGCAGAGAAATTCTTCGAGGACTTATGAACATATTGGTTTGAAGAATAATGCACATATTCATAGCCCTTAGCTCTACCCTGCGAAACAGAGTTGTTAGCATGATGATAATCATGTGAGGACTTTGATCCATTTGAGGAATTTGATCCATGTGAATGATTTGATCTGGGGTTCCTGTTCTTCATAGGTGGTGTCATGAGGACATTCACCTGAAGACTTTCAAGGCACTTCTTGGGAACCCAGATTTTCTTCATAGGAGAACCGTTCCTGCAGTTAGTGCCAACATATCTAGCAAATACTTCACCATTCTGATTTTTGAACAGTTTATAGTTGGAGTCAAATGACTCATCAGAAGAATGAGGAGATTCACATGTAAAGCCAGATAAGTTAGATGGATCAAGTGGAGGTCCCTTTGCAGCAACCCATAAGGTTTTGGGGTACTGCTCGGGCTTCCAATATGTTCCATCAGCATTAAGTTTCCTCTCAAAGGCAATACCCTCTTTTCTAGGGTTTCTGTTGAGGATCTGCTTTTTAAGCACATCACAAAGAGTCTGATGCCCTTTGAGGCTTTTGTACATGCATGTCATGTACAATTCCTTCAGCCCTGCATCGTCAGTGATACTAGCAATGTCCTCAGATGAGGAATTAGTGATAGCAGAGGCAGGTGAAGAATTTGTAACAGTTGAAGCATTTGAACATTTAGGTGAAGAATTAGCAGATTCATGTTCAATGCACTTTAAGCATGGAGGAACAAATTCTTCCTGAGAAGCGCTGATTTGTTGAGCTAGTAATGAATCGCGCTCCTTCTGAAGATCTTCATAACTCACTCTTAGCTTCTCAAGATCTTTCTTTCTTTGAAGAAATTCATTAGAAAGTTTCTCATGATCAGATAAGAGAGTGTTATGATGACTTTGAAGATTATCAAACCTAGACTGAAGTCTCTAAAGATTTTCAGTCAGGGCTTTAGTGCAATCCATTTCTTCACCCAACATATCATCACTTTTGTCTAGCATGTTTTGAACCTTTTCAAAAGCCCTTTGTTGTTTTACAGCAATCTTAGCAAGTTTAGAGTAGCTGGGCTTGAGATCCTCATCAGATTCATTTTCACTAGATTCAGAGGAGGTGTATTTGAGTACCTTTGCACCTTTCGCCATGAAGCAATAGGTGGGAGCGTAGTCATCATTATCTTCATCAGGCTTGTCGGTGGGGGTCAGTTTCTTCAATGTTGAAGATGGACTTGCTAACGAAAGCAGTAGCGCAGGCCAGACTCGCCACACCAGATTCAGATTCTTCAGACGCCTCCTCTTCCTCATGTTCCTCAGATTCAGCTTCACAGTCCATTTCCTTGCCAATGAATACCCGAGCCTTCTTGGAGCTGCTCTTCTTGTGAGATGAAGACTTCGAGGATTTTGATGACGAAGATTTTAACAATTTCTTCTTCTTCTTCGCATCATCAGAACTGTAATCCTTGTATTTCTTCTTCTTCAATTCCTTTTCCCACTGAGGACAATCTTGAATATACTGACCAGGTTTCTTGCATTTGTGGCACAACCTTCTCTTATAGTCACTTGATGAGGAATCACTGCTTCTTGAGGATTTTCCAAAGCGACCACGTCTTGAGAACTTCTGGAATTTCTTCACGAGCAGTGCTAGCTCCTGGCTCAATTCTTCAGGATTACCAAGGCTACTACCAGAATCCTCACATTCAGACTCAGACACAACCTTGGCCTTCAGGGCACGTGGTTTCCCATAGCTCGAACCATAGAGATCTCTCTTTTCAGCAAGCTGGAACTCGTGAGTATTTAGCCTTTCGAGGATATCGGCAGGATCAAGAGACTTGTAGTCAGGACGTTCTTGTATCATCAGTCCCAGAGTATCAAATGAGGAATCAAGCGATCTCAACAGTTTCTTCACCACCTCATGGTCAGTGATGTCAGTGGCACCGAGGGCTTGAAGCTCATTTGAGATGTCAGTGAGGCGATCAAAGGTTTGTTGGACATTTTCATTGTCGAGTCTTTTGAAGCGGTTGAAGAGATTCCGAAGAACATCAACTCGAGAGTCACGCTGAATTGAGACTCCTTCATTCACTTTGGACAGCCTATCCCAGATAAGCTTAGCAGTTTCCAAAGCACTCACTCTTCCATACTGTCCTTTACTCAGATGGCCACATATGATATTCTTCGCTTGAGAATCGAGTTGCTTGAATCTCTTCACATCAGTAGCGTTCAGTGAGGGTGAGACAGAGGGAACACCATTTTCCACAACATACCAGAGATCGTTGTCAATTGCCTCAAGATGCATTTGCATCTTGTTTTTCCAGTAGGGGTAGTCCATCCCATCAAAGGTAGGACACCCAGTCGAGACCTTGATCATACCCGCGGTCGACATAACTAAAACTCCAGGAGGTTAAACCAAAATCACATAGAACAAGGGAGTACCTCGCTCTGATACCAATTGAAAGTGCGTTATATCGACTAGAGGGGGGTTGAATAGGCGATTTTTATGAATTCTTCACTGAGGAATTTGCCGGTGAGGAAATTCCTTAGCGAAGAACTACTAACAGCGGAATAAGTACTCAGAAGTAAGCATAACAGAATACAAGCATGGTCATCAAGATGAAATAAAGACAAGCACTGAGTACAGAGAGCGTAATCACAGGATAACACAAGGTGAAGACAAATAGACTGAAGAAATTGATCTGAGGAAATTGAGAAAGTCTTCAGTCGAAGTCTTCAAACACAGATATGAACAAACACTCAACACAGTAATGAGGAAATGAAAGGGTTGAGGAAATAGAACCAGTTAGGTTGGTGAAGACAATGATTTGGTAGACCAGTTCCAACTGCTGTCTCAGTTGTACGTCTGGTTGGAGCGGCTGAGTATTTAAACTCGAGGACACATAGTCCCGGACACCCAGTCGCTGAGCACGCAGCTCAGGACACCCAGTCCTCACCGTATTCTCCATGAACTAAGGTCATACAGACCTCATCCAATCACTCGTGGTAAGTCTTCAGGCAACTTCCAAACCTTCACATACTTGGTCACTCGGCGATCCACAATTCCTCTTGGATGCTCTAGACCATGACGCCTAACCGTCTGGAAGAAGTACAGTCTTCAAAGGTAACAAGCGTCGGATCCACTCAGGATCAATTTCTTCAGTGATGCTCAATCACTTTGGGTTTGTAGGGGTTTGGTTTTGGGTTTTTCCTCACTCGATGATTTTCGCTCAAAGTCCTCGGAGGATGGGTTGCTCTCAAATGACAAGTGTCAAGTTCTCTCGAAGCAGCCAACCAGCTATTGGTTGTAGGGGGCGGCTATTTATAGCCTAGGGAGCAGCCCGACATGATAAGACATAAATGCCCTTCAATGATATGACCGTTAGGTGGATAAGATATTTTGGGACAGCTAGCGCGCAGCACAGCAACGGTCAGAAATTTGACTCTCAAATTCCTCAGGGCTATCATGTTCCTCACTGTGTAGGCAATTCGCACTGGCCAATTCCTAACTCCCCAGTCAGAACAAATTCATCAGCGACCAGAAGAACTTCGTCTCTGTCACTGAAGAGAGTGACTGAACTGTATGAGATTTCCAAAGGCTTCACTCGAAGGGATTGCTAGGTGTAGGATTTTGAGTTGAGCATCACATGGAAATTTTTCCTTAGTATTTCCTCGACCCCCTTTAACAGTACGGTGTTTCCTATGACTCAAGAAAGAGAAAATGAAACTACGAAAACAAAAGTCTTCACGCTTCATGTTCCACAAATGAATACCAAGTCTTCAAGGTCACACCAATTTCTTCACTTTCAAAGTCTTCAGAAAGTCTTCAGAATATCAAAGTCTTCAGTCGAAGAACTTCATTTTTAGGGGTCGACTTTCTCTATAAATATCAAACTCCTCATAGACTTATAGACTTGTGTACACTCACAAACGCATTAGTCCCTTAACCTATAAGTCTTCAATACACCAAAATCATTAAGGGGCACTAGATGCACTTACACCTTGAGGAAGAATAAGCATGTGGTAATAATTTTTCACCTTGAAATATACTAATGTTTTCTTTCTTGTACATTTCTTTCTAGCATTATTAACTGTTTCCTTTTCTTTGCAAGGCTACTCCAAGTACCTCACAGCCAAGAGCTGCTGGTCCTTCTACTGCACCAACAGCAAGACAGCCAAGACCCGCTGCTTCTGCTCCTACACCACCATCATCTGGAAGAAGAGGAGCTGGCAGAGGAGCTGCTGCTACTTCTACTACAACACCATCATCTGGAAGAGGAAGAGGAGCTGCTACTTCTACTACACCACCACCATCTGGCAGAGGAAGAGGAGCTGACAGAGGAAGAGGAGTTGCTACTTATACTACACCACCACCATCTGGAAGAGGAGCTGGCAGAGGCAGAGGAAGAGCTGGAAGAGGTGCTCCAATGCCATTCATTGCCCCAGGCAATATGCTGACATTCCTACTGATGGCACACACACTGGATGGATGTCCTACTTCACTACTAGCATGGGAGGAGGAGCCATGTAATGTGAAATACTGTGGTGTTATTTTGGTTGAACTTGATGCTTGAGGTGGAGTACTGGTGGAGTACTCTAGTAATGTTGAACTTGATGCTTGTAATGTTGAACTTGAGGTGGAGTACTCTAGTTGGTTATTGTAATGTAGAACTTGCTACTGGATATGTTGTTGAACTTTAGGTGATTATCAATGTTGAACTTTAGGTGGTTTTCTGAATGTTGAACTTTAGGTGGTTATCTGAACTACCATTATTTGCAAAGCAGTACCATATTTGCAGTTACTTGTGACAAATCAGTACCAATACTGCTGCTAGCTGTTGCATGTCAGTACCAATATTGGGGCATCACATAACATGCAGTACCACATTTGGGGATTCTGACATGTGGGACAGATACCTCTCCTACTATTAAAGTGACAGCACAAGATCTCAGAGTGGGGAAGGAAACTAGGGTTCATCCACGCAGTGGCCATTTGGAGCGCAGCCAAGGAGAAATCTCAGAGGCGCTGACTGGGGCTGACGGCGGAGATGTCGTGGTCGTCCAGTGCCGGGTCCACTCCCGGATTTCGTCGAGCTGCAGGAAGGAGGGGGGAGGAGTCGCACTCGCTGGTGCGCTTGTAACGCCCCGGATTCGACGCGCCAGGTGTTTGCCAGTTATTCGCCGTCGTTGCCATGTCATTTGCTTGCGTGTTGCACTTTGCCATGTCCTCATCTGCATTTCATATCATGTCATCATGTGCATTGCATTCGCATACGTGTTCGTCTTATGCATCCGAGCTTTTCCCCATATCCGGCCTCCTCCAAGCCAGCTCCGGCCAGATCCGCGCCGCCTCGGCATCCGTGCCCGGAGGTTGATTTTCCCCTTCCCCGAAACTGCTAAGTCCCTGATAATTTTGCAAAAACATGCCATGTTCATCGCATCACATCTCTGCATCCGTAGCTCTGTTTTGTGCGTGTAATATGTCAAATTGTTCGCCCCGACGAGTACTTCATTTCACTCCATTGCATCATTTTCATTTGAGCTCATCTTGACGCCCGAAATGCTATTGGAAAAGTGCATGTTGATGTTAATCTGCTGAAACTGTTATAACTTGTTGTTTTGTCATTTTTGCCATGATTGATGTGTGCATCCTATGAGGTTGATGTCTACATGTGTCTTGATCTATGCTATGTCATCTTTCCAGAGGTGTTAACCATGTATTTTTGTGAGTTGTGTGCTGAGTGCATCAAGCTTGTTAAGGAGGGTACTTGCTGTTGCTGTTTTCCTGTCAGATTCTGTTATATTTGGTTGCTATGTAAACATGCTTCTACTAATTATTCTATGCATAATCTGGAGATGTCCTATAAACATGTTTTGATCTACATGTCATGCTCTATCCATTTATGCCCCTGGTTGTATTTATAGACCACTGTAGCTTGTTGTAATCTTGCTCCAAAGTTGCTTGATGATGTTGCTATCAGCCTATTAACATTAAGTTCACTAGTTCCCATGTGTTTTGCTAGTGTTCCATGCATCATATGACCTTGCTCTTGCCATGCTTAACTTCAGAAACATGCCTTCTTACTGTTGGTTGCCTTGCCATGCCATGTATTGCTCTGTGGTGAGTGGTTCAAGCTCACCAACATGCTTATTGTTGTTCCCGCCATGTTTGAATCTGTCATATAACTTGTCATGTTTACATGGGTGCCATCATATTTTCTGATCCTTTTTGGCTCATGGTCAGTAAGGGACTTTTGATCTATGCAATTAGTAGATTCATGCCATGCCTTTGTTTGCCATGATATGTTCCTGTAACATGTTGTTTGATAGCTCTAAACATTGCAACCTGATGTTATTTCTGCTAAAGTCTGAAACTGTTATTATTTGCAATCTTTCCATGTCATTTTGAGCATGTTCTAGTCATTTCTGGAGATAGCTCAGTGTTCATGTTTTGTTATGCTTTACCTGTACTTCATGCCCATGCCTTTTGTTATTACATTGAGATGCTGTAGCATGTTGTTTTGATGCTTGTAAGATGCCTAGTTGCTGTTATGGACAGATTGTTGCTATGACTTGTATAGAGTGTGTGTGTTGAACCGTTGCTTCGTTTTGAGTGTGCTCTATATGAAACTTGCTTGATTTTGCATGTAGTTTCATAATACCATGTTGCATCCTTGTTTTGAGGTGTTTGCTTGATGTTTGTATGCATTTTGCATCAATGCCATGTTTAACTTGTTTTGCTCATATCTTCTAGGCCGTAGCTCCGAATCTAAGGAACTTTATATGTAACTTGACTATAATTTCGTGTAGATCATCTTGGTGATCTTTAACTTGCTGTTTAACAACTTGAACATAAGGTTTATTCAGATCTGGACCAATTTCGAAATATGCATATGAGGACTTACCGGATTTGTTATATGTTGTTTCCAGCCTCATTTAAACTTGCCTTGATGTGTTGTTCTTGTTTGCATCATCTCTTGCCATGGATAGCCTCATGTAGCTTTGTCATGCATCATGCTTGTAGTGCATCATGTCTTGTCTATGTGTGGTGTGTTTACTATGTTGTGTGCTTCTTCTCGATAGTTCCCGTTTCGTTGCGATCCTGAGGATTCATTCGTCTTCGTGGCTTCATCTTCTTCATGGTCTAGTTCTTCTTCCTTGCGGGATTTCAGGCAAGATGACCGCTACCCTGGATCTCACTACTATCATTGCTATGCTAGTTGCTTCGTTCTATCGCTATGCTGCGCTACCTATTACCTGTTTATTAAGCCATCCCATATTGCCATGAACCTCTAACCTTTGACACCTTTCCTATGCAAACCGTTGTTTGGCTATGTTACCGCTTTTTCTCAGCCCCTCTTATAGCGTTGCTAGTTGCAGGTGAAGTTGAAGATTTCTCCATGGTGGACAGGATTTTGGTAGGGATATCACAATATATCTTATATTATTAATGCATCTATATACTTGGTAAAGGGTGGAAGGCTCGGCCTTATGCCTGGTGTTTTGTTCCACTCTTGCCGCCCTAGTTTCCGTCATACCGGTGTTATGTTCCCGGATTTTGCGTTCCTAACGCGGTCGGGTGATTTATGGGACCCCCCTGACAGTTCGCTTTGAATAAAACTTGTCCAGCAAGGCCCAACCTTGGTTTTACCATTTGCCTCACCACCACCTACTTTTCCCTTGGGAGTCGCTCTCTCAAGGGTCATCTTTATTATAGCCCCCCCGGGCCAATGCTTGTCTAAGTGTTGGTCCAAACTAGAGCACCGTGCGGGACCATTCCTTGGCAACTTGGATTCGTCAGTACCTGTACGCTTTGCTTATCCGGTGTTGCCCTGAGAACGAGATATGTGCAGCTCCTATCGGGATTGTCGGCGCATCGGGCGGCTTTGCTGGTCTTGTTTTACCATTGTCGAAATGTCTTGTAAACCGGGATTCCGAGACTGATCAGGTCTTCCTGGGAGAAGGTCTATTCCTTCGTTGATCGCGAGAGCTTGTCATGGGCTAAGTTGGGACACCCCTATAGGGTATAAAATTTCGAGAGCCGTGCCCGCGGTTATGTGGCAGATGGGAATTTGTTAATGTCCGATTGTAGATAACTTGACAGCAGATCTGAATTAAAATGCATCAATCGCGTGTGTAGCCGTGATGGTCTCTTCTCGGCGGAGTCTGGGAAGTGAACACGGTTTCTGTGTTATGATTGACGTAAGTAGGAGTTCAGGATCACCTCTTGATCATTACTAGCTTCACGACCGTTCCACTGGTTCTCTTCTCGCTCTTATTTGCGTTGGTTAGCCACCATATCATGCTTAGTCGCTGCTGCAAACCTCACCACTTTACCCCTTCCTTACCCATTAAGCTTTGCTAGTCTTGATACCCATGGTAATGGGATTGCTGAGTCCTCGTGGCTCACAGATTACTACAACAACAGTTGCAGGTACAGGTTTTGCGATGATCCGGACGCGAGAGCGATGTTTACTTGTTTTGGAGTTCTTCTTCTACTTCTTCGATCAGGGGATAGGTTCCAGGTCGGCAGCCTGGGCTAGCAAGGTGGATATTGTTTGAGTTTCTGTTTATGATTCATCCGTAGTCAGATGTTGTTCTTGTGTGTGTATTGTTGTATTCATGTGACATTGTATGTATTGGATGTATCCCCATCTATTATGTAATGTTGATGTAATGATATCCACCTTGCAAAAGCATTTCAATATGCGGGTCTATCCTTGGTGGGACCTTCGAGTTCCTCTTGGATAGGGTCGCATATTGGGCGTGATAAGTTGGTATCAGAGTTTCGACCGACCCTAGGAGCCCCCTTGATTGATCGTGTAGTTTGGCCGTTGTTGAGTCTAGAAGAAAACTATTTTTGGAGTCTAGTTATATCGGAGAGTAGGAATTCTTTTTACTCCTCAGCCCGTTCGTCGCTTTGGTGAGGAATCTTGACGTAGGTGTTTTGAACTACTCCTCTTCCCCTTCAAATTTTTCTTTAGGGTCTCGCGGTTAGTTTTTGTTCGTTGTCCATCCTCTTTTGTCCGGTGCATTTCTCGTCAAGCTGACTCGAGCCTCTTCATCGTTGCCAAGTTCAATCCTCAGTTGTTTTGTTTTCCCACCCGCCCTCCCTTCTTATTCTCAAATCCGGAGTCCGTAATCGAGTATCCATCCTACTCGTGCGAAGTCTTTGTTTCTTTCCTCAATGATTTCAACCGGTGTTTTCGCTTCAAGATATTCGTCAATTTCCCCTTCCGAGTTTCTTTTGTTTTCCCGCCCTCCCACCCTTTTTCTTCCCGGAGTCTGACTCTCTCTCGACCATCAATTTTCATTCGTACGGAGTCTCTTCAGTCTTCCCTTAATTATTTCAACCGGTGAATTCTCGTCTCGTTCGTCATTCTTCATCTCTTTCTTTTCCGGTGGACTCAATTCAAGTTTTTTTCGGGTTGATCATATTCTTTTCCTCGGATCAAGTGTTTTCCCTGCTCGTTCGCCTCTTGCCAGTTTATCCTTCCGAAGTGTTCAAGACATCTCAGGAGATTTGTCTGTGTTTGAATTAATTCGAGGTTGCCACCTCATTCAAATATTTCAATTGTTCCGGTGCATCATCTATCTGTTCAACATCCTTTTCAATGGTGTTTTCTGTAGTGGGCCCTAACCCACAGGTCTTTTCCCAGGATCTTACCTGACTCTTCTAATTCCCCGGAGTTATTCTCAATTCTTTTCGAGTGTGACGTAAGAATGGATTCCATCAGTCACATGCCTCTCCAAGATCGATTTCAAATTCTTTTCATTGTTGGCTCAACCTCTTCGTTTTTCATTCTACCAGAGTATCTCAGTAATTTTGGTGGTGTTTCTTGCCATCATTTGAAGACCGAAGAAGAGTTTTTCCTCTAAATCTTGTCCGTTCCCCAGAGATTTGTGGTGCTAGCTCGATGTTATCCTATCAAATTGTTTCAAGTCATGCAAATTCTTTCCATCC
The DNA here is from genome assembly GCF_002162155.2 of Triticum dicoccoides. Classification (NCBI taxonomy): domain Eukaryota; kingdom Viridiplantae; phylum Streptophyta; class Magnoliopsida; order Poales; family Poaceae; genus Triticum; species Triticum dicoccoides. Next base: position 262,734,392 of record NC_041391.1, read on the forward strand.
ATCCGGAGCATTTCAGGAGTTGCTTTCTCTCTCGATTATCCGGAGGCCATCTTTTCGGAACATTTCTTCGTTCTAAGTTTTCAGTTTCGTTCGTCTCAATATTCTTCCGGTGCTTCGTTCAAGTGTCCTTCAATCAGTTCGCGATCTCTTTGTTCTTTTGCATCTAAATCCCCTCGAGCATATTGGTTCTTCTAATTCTTCCCGGTGATTCATACTCTTTCATCAGTCATTTTTGAATTCTTACGGTGGTTCGTTCAAGATTCTTTTTCTTTGATTATCATATTAATCCATTCGTTCTGTCAATCCTACCGGTGGTTCATGAAGACTTTTTCAAGTTTTGTGCTATTCTCTCCTTAATCCTTTTCAAGAAGAATAAGTAGTATGTAAAATCCATTACTTGTCATCAATTTAATTTGATGAAGGATAAGCATACAATAAATCTTATTCTTATTTCATCCAAGTGAGTAATCCTTCCCTTTAGAGTTTGTTCTTGATGAATAAATTCTAGTTCCAAGTGTTTTCATCTTTTCTTTTCCGGAGTTAAAATTTCCTCAGACATTTCGTCGGAACCTCCATCTATATCATCGTAAGATTTAATCTTTTTCTTTCATCCTTCATTCTATCTCATCATCTTTTTGTCACCGGATTTCTTCATGGTGGATCGTCATAATTTAATTCATTCTTCAAGAGTTCATCAAGTACCATTCCATCCTCTCAAGTTCGTTCTAATCCTTCCATTTTCAACCGGAGTGCTGCCTAAATCCTTTCAGACTTATTCGTTTCTTTTCTCATTCTAACCACTCCGGTTAGAACGAGTAGTTTCATAGTCTATCTGATTCCGTGAGTTTTCGATTCTCGTCATTCTCGCTGTTCCTCTCTTCTTCTCGAGTGCTCTCGATTCTTTGATTCTTCTCTTGAGTTCTTGTTTCATCTCATCCTTTTTTTCCCTTCCATCTCGGTCCTAAGATCTCGGGACGAGATCTCTTGTTAGTGGAGGAGTGTTGTAACGCCCCGGATTAGATGCGCCAGATGTCTGCCAGTTATTCGCCGTCGTTGCCATGTCATTTGCTTGCGTGTTGCACTTTGCCATGTCATCATCTGCATTTCATAGCATGTCATCATGTGCATTGCATTCGCATACGTGTTCGTCTCATGCATCCGAGCTTTTCCCCCATCTCCGGCCTCCTCCAAGCCAGCTCCGACCAGATCCGCGCCGCCTCGGCATCCGTGCCCGAAGGTTGATTTTCCCCTTCCCCGAAACTGCCAAGTCCCTGATAATTTTGCAAAAACATGCCATGTTCATCGCATCACATCTCTGCATCCGTACCTCCGTTTTGTGCGTGTAATATGTCAAATTGTTCACCCCGACGAGTACTTCATTTCACTCCATTGCATCATTTTCATTTGAGCTCATCTTGATGCCCGAAATGCTGTTGGAAGAGTGCATGTTGGTGTTAATCTGCTGAAACTGTTATAACTTGCTGTTTTGTCAGTTTTGCCATGATTGATGTGTGCATCCTATGAGGTTGATGTCTACATGTGTCTTGATCTATGATATGTCATCTTTCCAGAGGTTTTAACCATATATTTTTGTGAGTTGTGTGCTGAGTGCATCGAGCTTGTTAAGGAGGGTACTTGCTGTTGCTGTTTTCATGTCAGATTCTGTTATATTTGGTTGCTATGTAAACATGCTTCTACTAATCATTCTATGCATAATCTGGAGATGTCCTATAAACATGTTTTGATCTACATGTCATGCTCTATCCATTCATGCCCCTGGTTGTATTTATAGACCAATGTAGCTTGTTGTAATCTTGCTCCAAAGTTGCTTGATGATGTTGCTATCAGCCTGTTAACATTAAGTTCACTAGTTCCCATGTGTTTTGCTAGTGTTCCATGCATCCTATGACCTTGCTCTTGCCATGCTTAACTTCATAAACATGCCTTCTTACTGTTGGTTGCCTTGCCATGCCATGTATTGCTCTGTGGTGAGTGGTTCAAGCTCACCAACATGCCTACTTATTGTTGTTCCTGCCATGTTTGAATCTGTCATATAACTTGCCATGTTTACATGGGTGCCATCATATTTTCTGATCCTTTTTGGCTCATGGTCAGTAAGGGACTTTTGATCTATGCAATTAGTGGATTCATGCCATGCCTTTGTTTGCCATGATATGTTCCTGTAACATGTTGTTTGATAGCTCTAAACATTGCAACCTGATGTTATTTCTGCTAAAGTCTGAAACTGTTATTATTTGCAATCTTTCCATGTCATTTTGAGCATGTTCTAGTCTTTTCTGGAGATAGCTCAGTGTTCATGTTTTGTTATGATTTACCTGTACTTCATGCCCATGCCTTTTATTATTACGTTGAGATGTTGTAGCATGTTGTTTTGATGCTTGTAAGATGCCTAGTTGCTGTTATGGACAGATTGTTGCTATGACTTGTATAGAGTGTATGTGTTGAACCGTTGCTCCGTTTTGAGTGTGCTCTATATGAAACTTGCTTGATTTTGCATGTAGTTGCATAATACCATGTTGCATCCTTGTTTTGAGGTGTTTGCTTGATGTTTGTACGCATTTTGCATCAATGCCATGTTTAACTTGTTTTGCTCATATCTTCTAGGCCGTAGCTCCGAATCTAATGAACTTTATATGTAACTTGACTAGAATTTCGTGTAGATCATCTTGGTGATCTTTAACTTGCTGTTTAACAACTTGAACATAAGGTTTATTCAGATCTGGACCAATTTCGAAATATGCATATGAGGACTTACCGGATTTGTTATATGTTGTTTCCGGCCTCATTTAAACTTGCCTTGATGTGTTGTTCTTGTTTGCATCATCTTTTGCCATGGGTAGCCTCATGTAGCTTTGTCATGCATCATGCTTGTAGTGCATCATGTCTTGTCTATGTGTGGTGTGTTTACTATGTTGTGTGCTTCTTCTCGATAGTTCCCGTTTCGTTGCGATCGTGAGGATTCGTTCGTCTTCGTGGCTTCATCTTCTTCATGGACTCGTTCTTCTTCCTTGCGGGATTTCAGGCAAGATGACCGCTACCCTGGATCTCACTACTATCATTGCTATGCTAGTTGCTTCATTCTATCGCTATGATGCGCTACCTATTACCTGTTTATCAAGCCATCCCATATTGCCATGAACCTCTAACCTTTGACACCTTTCCTATGCAAACCGTTGTTTGGCTATGTTACCGCTTTTGCTCAGCCCCTCTTATAGCGTTGCTAGTTGCAGATGAAGTTGAAGATTTCTCCATGGTGGACAGGATTTTGGTTGGGATATCACAATATATCTTATATTATTAATGCATCTATATACTTGGTAAAGGGTGGAAGGCTCGGCCTTATGCCTGGGGTTTTGTTCCACTCTTGCCGCCCTAGTTTCCGTCATACCGGTGTTATGTTCCCGGATTTTGCGTTCCTAACGCGGTCGGGTGATTTATGGGACCCCCCTGACAGTTCGCTTTGAATAAAACTTGTCCAGCAAGGCCCAACCTTGGTTTTACCATTTGCCTCACCACCACCTACTTTTCCCTTGGGAGTCGCTCTCTCAAGGGTCATCTTTATTATAGCCCCCCCGGGCCAATGCTTGTCTAAGTGTTGGTCCAAACTAGAGTACCGTGCGGGACCATTCCTTGGCAACTTGGATTCGTCGGTACCTGTACGCTTCGCTTATCCGGTGTTGCCCTGAGAACGAGATATGTGCAGCTCCTATCGGGATTGTCGGCGCATCGGGCGGCTTTGCTGGTCTTGTTTTACCATTGTCGAAATGTCTTGTAAACCGGGATTCCGAGACTGATCGGGTCTTCCTGGGAGAAGGTCTATTCCTTCGTTGATCGCGAGAGCTTGTCATGGGCTAAGTTGGGACACCCCTGCAGGGTATAAACTTTCGAGAGCCGTGCCCGCGGTTATGTGGCAGATGGGAATTTGTTAATGTCCGGTTGTAGATAACTTGACACCAGATCCGAATTAAAATGCATCAATCGCGTGTGTAGCCGTGATGGTCTCTTCTCGGCGGAGTCCGGGAAGTGAACACGGTTTCTGTGTTATGATTGACGTAAGTAGGAGTTCAGGATCACCTCTTGATCATTACTAGCTTCATGACCGTTCCGCTGGTTCTCTTCTCGCTCTTATTTGCGTTGGTTAGCCACCATATCATGCTTAGTCGCTGCTGCAACCTCACCACTTTACCCCTTCCTTACCCATTAAGCTTTGCTAGTCTTGATACCCATGGTAATGGGATTGCTGAGTCCTCGTGGCTCACAGATTACTACAACAACAGTTGCAGGTACAGGTTTTGCGATGATCCTAACGCGAGAGCGATGTTTACTTGTTTTGGAGTTCTTCTTCTGCTTCTTCGATCAGGGGATAGGTTCCAGGTCGGCAGCCTGGGCTAGCAGGGTGGATATTGTTTGAGTTTCTGTTTATGATTCATCCGTAGTTGGATGTTGTTCTTGTGTGTTGTATTGTTGTATTCATGTGACATTGTATGTATTGGATGTATCCCCATCTATTATGTAATGTTGATGTAATGATATCCACCTTGCAAAAGCGTTTCAATATGCGGGTCTATCCTTGGTGGGACCTTCGAGTTCCTCTTGGATAGGGTCGCATATTGGGCGTGATAGCGCTACCATGAGAACCCAATGGCATACGAGCCTCTAGTGATGTGCCACTGCTCAACTCCGAGGAAGGCGCCAAGATGGATCTCCTGGAGCAGGCAGAACCCTGGTAGGAGGTACTATAGCTGTGTGGATGCTATGGTGAGTGTTGTTTTTTGCCCTAATTTTCTTCCTCTTTCTTCTGTGAAATAGTATGTGGCAGCATGGTGAAATTTTCTTGTGTATCTTCATAGCACGGTGGCTGTGGATTTGTGCAATGGCATGATGATCCATTGCCCACATTCTGGAGTGAGCTCATTGGGGATCTGCGTGATGAAGTATGGAGGCTTAAAGGTGCAACTGTTGCTAGATCTAAAGATCAATTTCCAATCCTGACTCCAAGTGAAGTTGATGGCACAAGGGAGGCCATGTTTCTGTCTCTGCAAACTCAACTCAGAGAGAAGAATGCAGAGATTGCAGGGATTAGGGCCAAATTTCACAATGTGCTGTTTCTTTTCACTATATTTGTGCTTGGCTTAGTTGCAGGCAAGATATTAAGTTAGTTAGTTGGTTCAGTTGCAGCCAAGTTGTAATGGATCAAGTTGTAATGGATCAGTGAAGTTATCTTCTGATGCAGTGAGATTTAGTGAGTCTTGTTCCTCTTTTATTGCAATGTACTGTCTGGTTTGCTGCAACATTGTCATAATGTACCATCATCAACATATCCATCTACATAATCAGCATATCCATACATAATAAGAAATTGATCCATACATAGCAATACATAACCATTGTTCACAATACATAGAGGAGTTCCACTTCAAATGCATTCATCCTTTTCTCACAGAAGGATGAATAGCATAACTACTACATACATACACAGCCATAGTACACAACATTAGTTCCTAGATGCTAGGTCATTACACAACCATCATTCCCAAAAGGTCAGCAATGCCACTAATCTCATTTTCATCTTCTTCCCTTCTCCAAGATGGCCTGAATCCCCCTGAACTTCTCCTTCAACTTTTCATTCCGAAACTCTAACTGCCACTTCTCTTCAATATGCTTTTCATTTCCCTTAAGCAGATCAGCAACTTGAAGCTTCAACTCTAGCTTCTCTTGGGTGAGCTTCTCTTGACACTTAGTTAGCTCTGCATTATTCAGCTCCAAATTCATACTAGCTTCAGTAAGCACTTGCTTCTCTTTCATTTTGTTCAACTTCAAGTTCTGAATGACTGTTGCTTGAGCTCTTGTCAGGTTGAGCAGCAGCTCATACTTCTGAGTAAGTTACTGGGTCTCTGCATCTTTCTTTGCCATCTCAGTTGCCATCTTTGCCTTCATATCATCAATCAGTTCTTTTCTTACCTCCTGCTGATATGTAATGGCAGACTGCAGATGTCTGAAATCCACCACCTTATCTTCCTGGAAGTTCATCAGCTCATGCACATCTTGGACTAGCTTGTCATAGTTGGCCTCCAGCTTGTTCTTCTCTTCTGTCAGATGGTGGATAGTGAAAGAACTTTCAAGATTGTCATTCACCCTAGCACTTTTGGCATCTTCAACCATTGCCCATAGCTTCAACAATGCATTCTGCATTGTTGGGGGCCACTGGTGATCAACCCATTCAACAAAGCCACAATTGCTACCTTCCTGAAACAACAACAACAACAACAAAACAGTTCATACAGCAAGTAATTACACAAAATCACTGCAGTTGCCAAAAAGAGTAGCTGACTAACTAGGTTAGTTACTCTACTGTTCATATCAAGGAGTGTTCAACCATTTGTAAGCTACTCTACTACCACTATTAACAAAAATTACTATGCCATTGTACTCCAGCAAAATATACTCATGCTTGACCTAAATAAGCTACTCTAACCACTATGAACCAAAATGTTGACAGCAAGCAGAGTACTCCAGCAAACAGAGTTCAATATGGCACTGACCAAGTAAGAAAAAAAATCACTATGCCTACAATCCTACAATCCATGCCGGCTGTGCACAAGCTAAAAACCTCCTGCCTGTGTCTGTTCCTTCAAAGGCAACAAGCCTCTCAGATGCCATGCCGTGCTTCTCACATGGAGACATCACATCCAGCTCAAGCCCCTTGTAATCTAGATCTTCAATGCTGAAAGGGACCTGCAGAAGCTCGCACAAAGACAATGGCCAAATCAAAACCTATCAAAATCAACCAAATCAAGAAATCCCAAATCTGAAACCCTAACCCTAAACTCACTGTAATGACCTCGTTGAGACCGTCTGTGGAGGAAGAATGCATGTACGGGAGGCTAGAATGGTCGTCGCTGCTTTCGTCCTCCAAAAGCATTGGCGTCGGCGGGGCGGTGCGGCGGCCGACATTCGGGATGCGGGCGGCGGCGACGGAGGAAACGAGTGAGGAGGAGGAGGGGAGGGGAATGGTGTGGCCGGGCTGGAGCTGGTGCGACCGGACCAGGTTGGAGAGCAGCAGCGCACCGGCTCGTCCTAGTTAGCGCGCGGGCACGCGCGGGCACGCGCCGATTGGCCAGCGTGGCACCTGACAGGTGGGCCCGAGCTGTCGGATCGGGCGTCAATACGTATAAATACGCGTTTTAGCCTAATTTGCAAAAACTTAGACCAATGTTGGTACTAACATGTAAAAATTAGCAATCGTGGTACCAATCTGCATGTGATGCCCGAATTGTGGTACTTCTGTGCAATTAACTCCATGTAGTAGTACATTATGCACTGGATGTGTTAGCCCCCAGGCTACTAGTTTCTCATGTAGCAATGCGCTGTGCGGTGGATGTGTTGGCCCTGGGCCATGTATTAGAGCGTTTGCAGTTTCCATATGGCTAAACAACCGATCAACGTGTTAAGTTGGAATGTCCGAGGATTGAATTGTGCTGACCGTCGCTCTACTGGGCATGAGAAAATTCCGTCCTCCTCCTGCCAGATTGTGTGTTTGCAAGAAACCAAGCTTGCAAGCATCGACCTATTCACGATCGCGTTCCTCGGTGGCAATAGGCTCCATAGCTTTGCCCAGCGGCCAGCCATTGGCACTCGAGGGGGGATTCTTATGCTCCGGGATGCCCAGGTTGTCGACATCAACGACATCGCCTGCACCGATTTCTGCCTTTCAGGAACGGTTTGTGTCAAGGCCTCCGGCACTCACTTCAGAATTACTACCGTCTACGGTCCAACGTCATCTAGTCTCAAGGAAGTGTTCTACACCGAGCTCGTTGGCCAGATGCCACCTTCAGGTGAAAGATGGCTTGCCTTGGGTAACTTTAACCAAATACGCCGGGCCAAAGATAAAAAACAAGAGGAATGCCAATATGAGGCACATAAACCGCTTCAAGTCAATATTACAAAGTTGTAGCCTTAGTGAGATTCATTTGCAGAATCGTCGCTTCACCTGGAGTAACGAGAGGGACAACCCAACTTTGTGCAAACTGGACGCTTTCTTCTGCGATGCTTAGTGGGACTTGCACTTCAACACCCACATCCTCCATGCGCTTTCGTCATCGCTCTCCGATCACTGTCCACTCCTGCTCGTTGATGACAAGGGGCCGCGGAGGGCCTAAGAGCTTCAAGTTCGAGAATTTTTGGGCCTCCCTGCCAGGATTCACAGAGGTTGTATCCGCAGCCTGGCTCAAAATCACGGGTCATACTGAACCATTCCAGGTTCTGCATCATAAACTGAAGAAGAACGGTAGGCATCTTTCTCGTGGAGTAGAGGCTTATTCTCCAAAGCCAAGCTTCACCACCATGCTGCTCTGCTTGTTATCTTGCACTTGGACATGGCCTAGGAGGCGCGCCCCCTCTCCCATGCGGAGTTGGATCTTCGGGTGAGGCTCAAAAGGAGGGTCATTGCCCTCGTGATCCTTGAAAGAGCGAGGAAAAAGCAGTGTGTGCGTGTTACCAACATCAGAGGGGGTGATGCCAACACCAAATTCTTTCACCATAGGGTGAATGTGCGGCGGAGGAAGAACCACATTCACTGGGTCAAGCACAACAACAGTTGAGTCACCGAGCACGATCACAAGGAGAATATCATCCATGACCACTTTTTCGAGGTCATGGGGCGAGGCAACACTAGATCTGTCGACTTCAAGTGGGACGAGCTTGGCCTTGAAACCAACAACTTGGCTTCCCTCGCTGAGCCCATTTCTTTAGAGGAGGTGCGAGACACAATAAATCAAATGCCAAGTGACAAGGCCCCCGGGCCGGACGGGTTCACCGACCTCTTCTTCAAGGGGTGTTGGGACATAATAAAGAATGATATCATGCAAGTGGTTAACATATTTGGCAATCCCCGCACGAGCAACCTCCATTGGCTCAACTCTGCAAATATAGTTCTCCTCCCAAAAAAGGAGGGGGCCGAGGAAATCTCTGACTACCGGCCTATTAGCCTTATTCATTCAGTGGGCAAAATCCTTGCAAAGATTCTCGCCATCCGCCTTAGTCTCCACATGAACGACCTCGTCTCGCACGCCCAAAGTGCCTTCATCAAAATAAGAAGCATCCAGGACAACTTCATGTATGTACGCAACCTTGCACGTCGCCTCCACAAGCGCAAGACCCCGACTTTGCTTTTCAAGCTGGACATTCGCAGAGCTTTCGACTCCATCAAATGGGAGTATATTCTTGATCTCCTCCAACGAAGAGGATTCCCTAGCATTTTTCGAAACTGGGTCTCCGCATTGCTTTGCACCTCCTCCTCAAGGATCCTTTTGAACGGTGTTGCCTGCAACCCTATCATGCATGGCCAGGGCCTTCGGCAGGGTGACTCCTTGTCCCCTCTACTATTTGTCCTCGCCATTGACCCGCTCCAAAGAATCCTCGAGGTAGCAACTAGGAAAGGGTTGTTTCACAAGATCAGAGGCCGTGGTGCCATTGTACGCACCTCCCTATACGCCGACGATGCGGCGGTCTTCATGTCACCCATCAAGGGTGATATTGTTGTGACGCCCCGAGACCGACGCTCCAGATGGCTTCCATGTTTTGCGTGACAGTTGTGCTAATTATTATTTTGTTGCATTCATCATCGCATCATCCGCATTGCATCCGCGTGTTTTCATAAAACCCGTAGTCGTTCGTAGTTGCCGCTTCTCCCTTGTCTCTGTTCACCTCCTCTTAGATCATCCGGACCGCTCTCTTCTCTCTCTTCTCTGAGCCCGTCAAACCGCTTGTCTCTGTGGCCTTTTGTCAGACCCCTCGCGCGCGTGTCCGAAGCTCCCCGGACCCGACCCGGGCAGTCGTTACCGGTGGGTCCGAATCATCCCCAAAATATCTTCGGTTCTTTGTTGGACTCTCCTAGCCTATTTTTTCCGGGCCGTCCGATTACGATCGGAGGGACCGAATAGCCCCTAAGCCAACCCCTTCCTATGAATAGCGACCCAACCCTAAATTTGAGGAGAGATATCCCATCCTCCCAGCCGCCGCCGCCACTCCACCAAATCCCCCTCGGGATCCATCCCCGATCAACCCAGCTACCTTCCTCCGACCCGCACCCGCAACCTCCTCCCTCGATCGGCGCAGCCATCCAACCAGCGCTCGAGCCCGAGCTCCTTCGATCGGAGCCACCAAGAGATCCCTGCTGCCCCGACCGAGAGGGAGCTCCTCCCGTTTGCTCCTCTCTCCATGGTGCTGTTGTCGCCGGTGAACCCAGCCACCCCGAGTGCCGCCCTCACGCTCGAGCTCCTCCAGGACCCCGTCGCCCCTTCCCCACTTCTTCTCCTCCGTCCCTCCTCCCTCTAGTTCTCTCCCTTGTTTCTCATGCCTCTCCCTCTCTGTTCCAGGAGGCAACCAGGAGCCGCCATGGTTGCCCGCAGCTCCTCGCCATCGGGAACGAGTCCCTCCGCCCCGGATCTGGCGCCTGCCTCGTCTCGGACCTCACCTGCGGCTCCACCGCCTCGTCGAGTTCCCGGAGCCGCCCTTGCCTGCTGCTGCTCCTTGCATCACCCAGCGCCACTGCCTCCTCTCCGTCCATCTCGCCCGCGTCGCCCCAAGTCCACCGGCGGCAGCGCCGCTCGACTCCCTCGCCCACATCTCACCGGTGCTCCAAGCCGTGCTCGGCTTCCTCTTCGTCTTCAGCGACGACCAGAGCGCCAAGTCCCTGCCGCTGCTCTGCTCCCTATCAAGCAGAGGATGAGCACCTCAACCCTGCCTCGCTCCTATTGACCGGCGCCTGGGCCGTGTCCAGCGAGCCGGCCCAGCAACCGCATCCAGCAGGCCTGCCTCCTCTTCTCCGACTGGGCCTTTAGCCCATGGTGAGCAGCCGCCCAAACCCCTCCTGTGTACTGTTGGGCTAGCCAGATTCGACCTGTATAGTTTTTTTTAGGTTCTGCGATTTGGCCAATTATCCAGAAATTGCATATTTACAGATTGCACCCTCATGTTCATGCATATAATAACTAACAAACCGTGCATCGGTTTAAAATGATTTAAACATGTAAAATGCTTAGAATTTCATCTAGTTTCATAATATTCCACTTTCATCCATGTTAAAATGCTTAAACTTGCTGTTTGCTTTAATTTGCATAAATAGCATGTTAAAATGGTTTATTTCATACCTAAATAACCGTAGCTCCATTTTAAATAAACTTTATATGTAAATGGGGTGGAAAAATGTCTAGATTAACTTGGTGCACCTTGTTTTACTTTTTAACAACATTAAAATATGGTTTAGGGCAGAACAGTAGCAAATTCGAAATATGTATATGGGGATTTTCCGGAATTGTTCTTTGTTGTTTCCGGCCTCATTTAAATTGCCTAGATAGGTAGTTTTATTATGCTTCACCTCTTGCCATGTTAGCCAACATTTAATATTGATGTGTACCTAAACGAGAGCGAACTAAATAATGAATGTGGTGTTTCGTCAATATGCAACTCCATTGCATATTGAGCTCCACTTAATTTGTAGTACTGTTTGTTGCATTTTGCCATGCCATGTATATTTAAACCGGACATGCATCATACATGTTTGTGCATCATGCCATGTTTATGTGACGGTTGTTTACCATGATGTTTGCTTCTTTCCGGTTGCGCTTCTCCTTGATAGTTCCGGTTATGTTGTGATTGTAAGGATCCGTTCGACTACGTTGGTTCATCTACTTCATGGACTCGGTCTTCTTCCTAGCGGGATTTCAGGCAAGATGACCGTCACCTTGGATCTCACTACTATCTTTGCTATGCTAGTTGTCTCGATGCTATCGCTATATCGCGCTACCTACCACTTGTTTATCAAGCCTCCCAAATTGCCATGATAGCCTCTAACCTTTTTAACCTTCCTAGCAAACCGTTGTTTGGCTATGTTACCGCTTTGCTCCGCCCCTCTTATAGCGTTGCTAGTTGCAGGTGCGGTTGCTGGTTGTTCCATGTTGGGACATGGATATCATGGGATATCACAATATCTCTTATTTAATTAATGCATCTATATACTAGGTAAAGGGTGGAAGGCTCGGACTTATGCCTGGTGTTTTGTTCCACTCTTGTCGCCCTAGTTTCCGTCAAACCGGTGTTATGTTCCTTGATTTTGCGTCCCTAACATGGTGAGGGGTATGTGGCCCTCTTGACAGTTTGCTTTGAATAAAACTGTTCCAGCAAGGCCCAAAATTGGTTTTACCATTTGCCTAATAACAACTAAAACTTGCATAGGGAACTGCCGGCACCCGAGGTCTTTTAATCAACCCCCGGGCCAGTGCTCCACATGAGTGTTGGTCCAAACTAGAGCACCGTGCGGGACCGCCCCTTGGCAACTTGGGGTATTTGGTATGTACCTTTACACTTCGCTCATCCGGTGTACCCTCAGAACGAGATCGTGCAATTCCTATCAGGCTAGGTTAGTGCATCGGGAGGTCTTGCTTGACTTGCTTTACCATTGTCGGAATGTCTTGTGCATCGAGATTCCGAGTCTGATCAGAGGGTCCCGCAATGCAGGATTGTCTCCGCGGATCGTGAGCTTGTCATGGGCTAAGTTGGGACACCCCTGCAGGGTTTAAACTTTTGAAAGCCATGCCCTCAGTTATGTGGCAGATGGGAATTTGTTAATATCCAGTTGTAGAGGACTTGAAGTAAACTCAATTAAAATACACCAACCGCGTGCGTAACCGGAACCCCCCGGGGGCTTAATGGGCCTACATGGGCCCTAGTGGAGAGGAGGAGAGGAGGCAATGGCTGGGCCGCGCGCCCCTCCCCCCTAGTCCGAATAGGACAAGGAGAGGGGGCAGCGCCCCCCTTTCCTTCCTCTCTTCCTCCTCCTTCCCCCCTTCTCCTATTCCAACTAGGAAAGAAGGGAGTCCTACTCCTGGTGGGAGTACGACTCCCCTTGGCGCGCCCCTCCTTGGCCGGCCGCCCCTCCCCCTTGGCTCCTTTATATACGGGGGCAGGGGACACCCCATAGACACAACAATTGATCTCTTGATCTCTTAGACGTGTGCGGTGCCCCCCTCCACCATAGTCCTCGATAATATTGTAGCAGTGCTTAGGCGAAGCCCTGCGACGGTAGAACATCAAGATCGTCACCACGCCGTCGTGCTGACGGAACTCTTTCCCGACATTCTCCTGGATCAGAGTCCAGGGATCGTCATCGAGCTGAACGTGTGCTAGAACTCGGAGGTGCCGTAGTTTCGGTGCTTGATCGGTCGGGCCGTGAAGACATACGACTACATCAACCGCATTGTTCTAACGCTTCTGCTTTCGGTATATGAGTGTACGTGGACAACACTCTCCCCTCTCGTTGCTATGCATCACCATGATCTTGCGTGTGCGTAGGATTTTTTTTGAAATTACTAAGTTCCCCAACAGTGGCATCCGAGCCTGGTTTTATGCGTAGATGTTATATGCACGAGTAGAACACAAGTGAGTTGTGGGCGATACAAGTCATACTGCTTACTAGCATGTCATACTTTGGTTCGGCGGTATTGTTGGATGAAGCAGCCCAGACCGACATTACACGTACGCTTACACGAGACTGGTTCTACTAACGTGCTTTGCACACAGGTGGTTGATGGGTGTCTGTTTCTCCAACTTTAGTTGAACCGAGTGTGGCTACGCCCTGTCCTTGTGAAGGTTAAAACAACACCAACTTGACGAACTATCGTTGTGGTTTTGATGCGTAGGTAAGAACGGTTCTTGCTCAGCCCGTAGCAGCCACGTAAAATTTGCAACAACAAAGTAGAGGACGTCTAACTTGTTTTTGCAGGGCATGTTGTGATGTGATATGGTCAAGACGTGATGCTATATTTTGTTGTATGAGATGATCATGTTTTGTAACCGAAGTTATCGGCAACTGGCAGGAGCCATATGGTTGTCGCTTTATTGTATGAAATGCAAACACCCTGTAATTGCTTTACTTTATCACTAAGTGGTAACGATAGTCGTAGAAGCAATAGATGGCGTATCGACAACGATGCTACAATGGAGATCAAGGTGTCGCGCCGGTGATGATGGTGATCACGACGGTGTTTCGGAGATGAAGATCACAAGCACAAGATGATGCTGGCCATATGATATCACTTATATTGATTGCATGTGATGTTTATCCTTTATGCATCTTATCTTGCTTTGGTTGACGGTAGCATTTTGAGATGATCTCTCACTAATTATCAAGAAGTGTTCTCCCTGAGTATGCACCGTTGCGAAAGTTCTTCGTGCTGAGACACCACGTGATGATCGGGTATGATAGGCTCTACGTTCAAATACAACAGGTACAAAACAGTTGCACACGCGGAATACTAAGGTTAAACTTGACGAGCCTAGCATATACAGATATGGCCTCGGAACACGGAGACCGAAAGGTTGAACGTGAATCATATAGTAGATATGATCAACATAGTGATGTTCACCATTGAAACTACTCCATCTCACGTGATGATCGGACATGGTTTAGTTGATTTGGATCATGTGATCACTTAGATGACTAGAGAGATGTCTGTCTAAGTGGGAGTTCTTTAGTAATATGATTAATTGAACTTAAATTTATCATGAACTTAGTACCTCATAGTATTTTACTTGTCTATGTTTGTTGTAGATAGATATCTCGTGCTGTTGTTCCGTTGAATTTTAATGCGTTCCTTGAGAAAGCAAAGTTGAAAGATGATGGTAGCAACTACACGGACTGGGTCCATAACTTGAGGATTATCCTCATTGCTGCACAGAAGAATTACGTCCTGGAAGCACCGCTGGGTGCCAGGCCTGCTGCAGATGCAACTGACGACGTTAAGAACGTCTGGCAGAGCAAAGCTGATGACTACTCGATAGTTCAGTGTGCCATGCTTTACGGCTTGGAACCGGGTCTTCAACGACGTTTTGAACGTCATGGAGCATATGAGATGTTCCAGTAATATTTCAAGCAAATGCCCGGATTGAGAGATATGAAGTCTCCAATAAGTTCTATAGCTGTAAGATGGAGGAGAATAGTTCTATCAGTGAACACATACTCAAAATGTCTGGGTATAATAATCACTTGATTCAACTGGGAGTTAATCTTCCTGATGATAGTGTCATTGACAGAATTCTTCAATCACTGCCACCAAGCTACAAGAGCTTCGTGATGAACTATAATATGCAAGGGATGGACAAGACTATTCCCGAGCTCTTCGCAATGCTAAAAGCTGCGGAGGTAGAAATCAAGAAGGAGCATCAAGTGTTGATGGTCAATAAGACCACCAGTTTCAAGAAAAAGGGCATAGGGAAGAAGAAGGGGAACTTCAAGAAGAACAGCAAGCAAGTTGCTGCTCAAGAGAAGAAACTTAAGTCTGGACCTAAGCCTGAGACTGAGTGCTTCTACTGCAAGCAGACTGGACACTGGAAGCGGAACTGCCCCAAGTATTTGGCGGATAAGAAGGATGGCAAAGTGAAAAAAGGTATATGTGATATACATGTTATTGATGTGTACCTTACTAATGCTCGCAGTAGCACCTGGGTATTTGATACTGGTTCTGTTGCTAATATTTGCAACTCGAAACAGGGACTGCGGATTAAGCGAAGATTGGCTAAGGACAAGGTGACGATGCGCGTGGGAAATGGTTCCAAAGTCGATGTGATCGCGGTCGGCACGCTACCTCTACATCTACCATCAGGATTAGTTTTAGACCTGAATAATTGTTATTTGGTGCCAGCATTAAGCATGGTC
Organism: Triticum dicoccoides; assembly: GCF_002162155.2. Classification (NCBI taxonomy): domain Eukaryota; kingdom Viridiplantae; phylum Streptophyta; class Magnoliopsida; order Poales; family Poaceae; genus Triticum; species Triticum dicoccoides. The sequence goes on from NC_041391.1 coordinate 262,750,125, forward strand.
ATTATATCTAGATCTTGTTTGATGCAAGATGGTTATTCATTTAAATTAGAGAATAATGGTTGTTCTATTTATATGAGTAATATCTTTTATGGCCATGCACCCTTGAAGAGTGGTCTATTTTATTAAATCTCGATAGTAGTGATACACATATTCATAATGTTGAAGCCAAAAGATGCAGAGTTGATAATGATAGTGCAACTTATTTGTGGCACTGCCGTTTGGGTCATATTGGTGTAAAGCGCATGAAGAAACTCCATACTGATGGACTTCTGGAATCCTTGATTATGAATCACTTGGTACTTGCGAACCGTGCCTCAGGGGCAAGATGACTAAAACGCCGTTCTCCGGAACTATGGAGCGAGCAACTGATTTATTGGAAATCATACATACTGATGTATGTGGTCCAATGAATATTGAGGCTCGCGGTGGGTATCGTTATTTTCTCACCTTCACAGATGATTTGAGCAGATATGGGTATATCTACTTAATGGAACACAAGTCTGAAACATTTGAAAAGTTCAAAGAATTTTAGAGTGAAGTGGAAAATCATCGTAACAACAAAATAAAATTTCTATGATCTGATCATGGAGGAGAATATTTGAGTTACGAGTTTGGTTTACATTTGAAGCAATGCGGAATAGTTTCGCAACTCACGCCACCCGGAACACCACAACGAAATGGTGTGTCCGGATGTCATAATCGTACTTTACTAGATATGGTGCGATCTATGATGTCTCTTACTGATTTACCGCTATCGTTTTGGGGTTATGCTTTAGAGACGGCCGCATTCATGTTAAATAGGGCACCATCAAAATCCGTTGAGACGACGCCTTATGAACTGTGGTTTGGCAAGAAACCAAAGTTGTCGTTTCTTAAAGTTTGGGGCTACGATGCTTATGTGAAGAAACTTAAACCAGATAAGCTCAAACCCAAATCGAAGAAATGTGTCTTCATAGGATACCCAAAAGAGACTATTGGGTACACCTTCTATCACAGATCTGAGGGCAAGATTTTTGTTGCTAAAATGGGATCCTTTCTAGAGAAGGAGTTTCTCTCGAAAGAAGTGAGTGGGAGGAAAGTAGAACTTGATGAGGTAACTGTACCAGCTCCCTTATTGGAAAGTAGTTCATCACAAGAACTGGTTCCTGTAACAACTACACCAATCAGTGAGGAAGCTAATGATATTGATCATGAAACTTCAGATCAAGTTACTACTAAACCTCGTAGTTCTACCAGAGTAAGATCCGCACCAGAGTGGTATGGTAATCCTATTCTGCAAGTCATGTTACTTGACCATGGCGAACCTACGAACTATGAGGAATCAATGATGAGCCCAGATTCCGCAAAATGGCTTGAGGCCATGAAATCTGAGATGGGATCCATGTATGAGAACAAAGTATGGACTTTGGTTGACTTGCCCGATGATCGGCAAGCCATCGAGACTAAATGGATCTTCAAGAAGAAGACTGATGCTGATGGTAATGTAACTATCTACAAAGCTCGACTTGTTGCGAAAGGTTTTCGACAAGTTCAAGGGGTTGACTACGATGAGACTTTCTCACCTGTAGCGATGCTTAGGTCTGTCCGAATCATGTTAGCAATTTCCGCATTTTATGATTATGAAATTTGGCAAATGGATGTCAAAACTGCATTCCTGAATGGATTTCTGGAAGAAGAGTTGTATATGATGCAGCTGGAAGGTTTTGTCGATCCAAAAGGTGCTAACAAAGTGTGCAAGCTCCAGCGATCCATTTATGGACTGGTGCAAGCAACTCGGAGTTGGAATAAATGCTTTGATAGTGTGATCAAAGCATATGGCTTTATATAGACTTTTGGAGAAGCCTGTATTTACAAGAAAGTGAGTTGGAGCTCTATAGCATTTCTGATATTATATGTAGATGACATATTGTTAATTGGAAATGATATAGAATTTCTGGATAGCATAAAGGGATACTTGAATAAAGGTTTTTCAATGAAAGACCTCGGTGAAGCTGCTTACATATTGGGCATCAAGATCTATAGAGATAGATCAAGACGCTTAATTGGACTTTCGCAAAGCACATATCTTGATAAAGTTTTGAAAAAGTTCAAAATGGATCAAGCAAAGAAAGGGTTCTTGCCTGTACTACAAGGTGTGAAGTTGAGTCAGACTCAATGCCCGACCACAACGGAAGATAGAGAGAAAATGAAAGACGTTCCCTATGCTTCAGCCATAGGCTCCATCATGTATACAATGCTGTGTACCAGACCTGATGTATGCTTAGCAATAAGTTTAGCAGGGAGGTACCAAAGTAATCCAGGAGTGGATCACTAGGCAGCGGTCAAGAATATCCTGAAATACCTAAAAAGGACTAAGGATATGTTTCTCGTTTATGGAGGTGACAAAGAGCTAGTCGTAAATGGTTACGTCGATGCAAGCTTTGACACTGATCCGGACGATTCTAAATCGCAAACCGGATACTTGTTTATATTGAACGGTGGAGCTGTCAGTTGGTGCAGTTCTAAACAAAGCGTTGTGGCGGGATCTACATGCGAAGCGGAGTACATAGCTGCTTCGGAGGCAGCAAATGAAGGAGTCTAGATGAAATAGTTCATTTCTGATCTAGGTGTCATACCTAGTGCATCGGGACCAATGAAGATCTTCTGTGACAATACTGGTGCAATTGCCTTGGCAAAGGAATCCAGATTTCACAAGAGGACCAAGCACATTAAGAGACGCTTCAATTCCATCCGGGGCCAAGTCCAGGTGGGAGACATAGAGATTTGCAAGATACATACGGATCTGAATATTGCAGACCTGTTGACTAAGCCTCTCCCACGAGCAAAACATGATCAGCACCAAGACTCCATGGGTGTCAGAATCATTACTGTGTAATCTAGATTATTGACTCTAGTGCAAGTGGGAGACTGAAGGAAATATGCCCTAGAGGCAATAGTAAAGTTATTATTTATTTTCTCATATCATGATAAATGTTTATTAATCATGCTATAATTGTATTAGCCGGAAACATGATACATGTGTGAATACATAGACAAACTTAATGTCACTAGTATGCCTCTACTTGACTAGCTCATTAATCAAAGATGGTTATGTTTCCTAACCATAGACATGTGTTGTCATTTGATTAACGGGATCACATCATTAGGAGAATGATGTGATTGACTTGACCCATTCCGTTAGCTTAGCACTTGATCGTTTAGTATGTTGCTATTGCTTTCTTCATGACTTATGCAAGTTCCTATAACTATGAGATTATGCAACTCCCGTTTACCGGAGGAACACTTTGTGTGCTACCAAACGTCACAACATAACTGGGTGATTATAAAGTAGCTCTATAGGTGTCTCCAAAGGTACATGTTGAGTTGGCGTATTTCGAGATTAGGTTTTGTCACTCCGATTGTCGGAGAGGTATCTCTTGGCCCTCTCAGTAATGCACATAAATATAAGCCTTGCAAGCAATGTAGCTAATGAGTTAGTTACGGAATGATGCATTACGTAACGAGCAAAGAGACTTGCCGATAACGAGATTGAACTAGGTATTGAGATACCGATGATCCAATCTCAGGCAAGTAACATACCGATGACAAAGGGAACAACGTATGTTGTTATGCGGTTTGACCGATAAAGACCTTCGTAGAATATGTAGGAGCCAATATAAGCATCCAGGTTCCGCTATTGGTTATTGACCGGAAACAGTTTTAGGTCATGTCTACATAGTTCTCGAACCCGTAGGGTTCGCACGCTTAAGGTTTCGATGATAGTTATATTATGAGTTTATGAGTTTTGATGTACCAAAGTTTGTTCGGAGTCCCAGATGAGATTACGGACATGACGAGGAGTCTCGAAATGGTCGAGACATGAAGATTGATATATTGGAAGCCTATATTGGTATATCGAAAGTGTTCCGGGTGAAATCGGGATTTTACTGGAGTACCGGGAGGTTACCGGAACCTCCCGGGGGCTTAATGGGCCTACATGGGCCCTAGTGGAGAGGAGGAGAGGAGGCAAGGGCTGGGTCGCGCGCCCCTACCCCTAGTTCGAATAGGACAAGGAGAGGGGGGCGGCGCCCCCCTTTCCTTCCTCTCTCCCTCCTCCTTCCCCCCTTCTCCTATTCCAACTAGGAAAGAAGGGAGTCCTACTCCTGGTGGGAGTAGGACTCCCCTTGGCGCGCCCCTTCTTGGCCGGCCGCCCCTCCCCCTTGGCTCCTTTATATACGGGGGCAGGGGGCACCCCATAGACACAACAATTGATCTCTTGATCTCTTACACGTGTGCGGTGCCCCCCTCCACCATAGTCCTCGATAATATTGTAGAAGTGCTTAGGCGAAGCCCTGCGACGGTAGAACATCAAGCTCGTCACCACGTCGTCGTGCTGACGGAACTCCTCCCCGACATTCTGCTGGATCGGAGTCCAGGGATCGCCATCGAGGTGAACGTGTGCTAGAACTCGGAGGTGTCGTAGTTTCGGTGCTTGATCGGTTGGGCCGTGAAGACGTACGACTACATCAACCGCGTTGTTCTAACGCTTCCGCTTTCGGTCTACGAGGGTACGTGGACAACACTCTCCCCTCTCGTTGCTATGCATCACCATGATCTTGCGTGTGTGTAGGATTCTTTTTTAAATTACTATGTTCCCCAACAGTTACCGCTTTGCTCTGCCCCTCTTATAGCGTTGCTAGTTGCAGGTGCAGTTGTAGGTTGTTCCATGTTGGGACATGGATATCATGGATATCATCGGATATCACAATATCTCTTATTTAATTAATGCATATATATACTAGGTAAAGGGTGGAAGGCTCGGCCCTATGCGTGGTGTTTTGTTCTACTCTTGCCGCCGTAGTTTCCGTCAAACCGGTGTTATGTTCCTTGATTTTGCGTCCCTAACATGGTGAGGGGTATGGGGCCCTCTTGACAGTTTGCTTTGAATAAAACTCTTCCAGCAAGGCCCAACATTGGTTTAACATTTGCCTAATAACAACTAAAACTTGCATAGGGACCTGCCGGCACCCGAGGTCTTTTAATCAACCCCCGGTCCAGTGCTCCACATGAGTGTTGGTTCAAACTAGAGCACTGTGCGGGACCGCCCCTTGGCAACTTGGGGTATTTGGTATATACCTGTACGCTTTGTTCATCCGGTGTACCCTAAGAACGAGATCGCGCAACTCCTATAGGCTAGGTCGGTGCATCGGGAGGTCTTTCTTGACTTGCTTTATCATTGTCGAAATGTCTTGTGCATCGGGATTCCGAGTCTGATCGGAGGGTCCCGTGATGGAGAATTGTCTCCGCGGATCGTGAGCTTGTCATGGGCTAAGTTGGGACACCCCTGCAGGGTTTAAACTTTCGAAAGCCGTGCCCGCGGTTATGTGGCAGATGGGAATTTGTTAATATCCGATTATAGAGGACTTGAAGTAAAATCAACTAAAATACACCAACCGCGTGGGTAACCGTGACTGTTTCTTTTCAGGAAGTTCAAGAGGGGAACACGGTTGGGTTATGTTTGAACGTAAGTAGTTCAGGATCACTTCTTGATCATTACTAGTTCGCGACCGTTGCGTAGTTTCTCATCTTACTCTTGTACTCGTAAGTTAGCCAACATATATTGCTTAGTCGCTTGATGCAACCTCACCACTTTACTCCTTCCATACCCTTTAAGCTTTGCTAGTCTTGATACCCATGGTAATGGGATTGCTGAGTCCTCGTGGCTTGATACGTCCATTTTGCATCATGCTTTATATCAATATTTATTGCATTATGGGTTGTTATTACACATTATATCTCAATACTTATGGCTATTCTCTCTTATTTTACAAGGTTTACCATGAAGAGGGGAAATGCCGGCAGTTGGAATTCTGGCTGGAAAAGGAGCAAACATTGGAAACCTATTCTGCACTGCTCCAAAAATCCTCAAACTCCACGAAACATGTTTTTGGAATTAATAAGAATTATTGGGCAAAAGAAATACACCAGGGGGCCCACACCCTTTCCAGGAGGGTGGGGTGCGCCCCCCCCACTAGGCGCGCCCCCTGTCTCCTGGGCCCCCTGGTGGGCCCCTGATGTCCATCTTCTGCTATATGAGAGCTTTTACCCCGGAAAAAACCGTGGGCAAGCTTATGGGACGAAACTCTGCCGCCACGAGGAGGAACCTTGGTAGAACCAATCTAGGGCTCTAGCGGAGCTGTTCTGCCGGGGACACTTCCCTCCGGGAGGGGGAAATCATCACCAACGTGATCACCAATGATCCTCTCATCGGGAGGGGGTCAATATCCATCAACATCTTCACCAGCACCATCTCCTCTCAAAACCCTAGTTCATCTCTTGTATCCAATCTTGTATCAAAACCACAAATTGGTACCTGTGGGTTGCTAGTAGTGTTGATTACTCCTTGTATTTGATGCTAATTGGTTTACTTGGTGGAAGATCATATGTTCAGATCCTTTATGCATATTATTACCCCTCTGATTATGAACATGAATATGCTTTGTGAGTAGTTACGTTTGTTCCTGAGGACATGGGTGAAGTCTTGCTATTAGTAGTCATGTGAATTTGGTATTCGTTCGATATTTTGATGAGATGTATTTTGTCTTTTCCTCTAGTGGTGTTATGTGAACGTCGACTACATGACACTTCACCATTATTTGGGCCTAGAGGAAGGCATAGGGAAGTAATAAGTAGATGATGGGTTGCTAGAGTGACAGAAGCTTAAACCCTAGTTTATGTGTTGCTTCGTTAGGGGTTGATTTGGATCCATATGTTTAATGTTGTGGTTAGGTTTAGCTTAATACTTTTTTGTAGTTGCGGACGCTTGCAATAGGGTTTAATCATAAGTGGGATGCTTGTCCAAGTAAGGGCAGTACCCAAGCACCGGTCCACCCACATATCAAATTATCAAAGTACCAAACGCGAATCATATGAACGTGATGAAAATTAGCTTGACGATAATTCCCATGTGTCCTCGGGAGCTCCTTTCTCATTATTAGAATTTGTCCAGGCTTATCCTTTGCTACATAAAGGATTGGGCCACCTTGCTGCACTTTATTTACTTTATTTACTTGTTGCTCGTTACTATTTACCTTAACACAAAACTATCTATCACCTACAATTTCAGTGCTTGCAGAGAAAACCTTACTGAAAACCGGTTATCATTTCCTTCTGCTCCTCGTTGGGTTCGACACTCTTACTTATCGAAAGGACTACAATAGATCCCCTACACTTGTGGGTCATCAAGACTCTTTTCTGGCGCTGTTGCCGGAGAGTGTAGCGCTTTTGGTGAGTGGAACTTGGTAAGGAAACATTTATATAGTGTGCTGAATTTTTTTTTTACTTGTCACTATGGAAACTAATCCTTTGAGGGGCTTGTTCGGGGTATCTTCACCCCGACCAGAAGAGCAAAGAGTTGCTCCTCAACCTACTAAACTTTATGAAAATATTTACTTTGAGATTCCTTCGGGTATGATAGAGAAACTGCTAGCTAATCCATTTGCAGGAGATGGAACGTTGCATCCTGATTTACACCTTATCTTTGTGGATGAAGTTTGTGGATTATTTAAGCTTGCAGGTATTCCCGACGATGTTGTCAAAAGGAAGGTCTTCCCTTTATCTTTGAAGGGAGATGCATTGACATGGTATAGGCTATGTGATGATACGAGATCTTGGAATTATAAGCGATTGAAGTTGGAATTTCACCAGAAGTTCTATCCTATGCATCTTGTTCATCGTGATCGTAATTACATATATAATTTCTGGCCTCGCGAAGGGGAAAGCATCACTCAAGATTGGGGGAGGCTTAAGTCAATGTTATATTCATGCCCCAATCATGAGCTCTCCCGGGAAATGATTATTCAAAAATTTTATGCTCGGCTTTCTCTTAATGATCGCAACCTGCTCGATACTTCCTGTGCTGGTTCCTATATGCCGAAGACTATTGATTTCAAATGGGACTTATTGGAAAGAATTAAACGCAACTCTGAAGACTGGAGTTCCGACGATGGTAAGGAGTCAGGTATGACACCTAAGTTCGATTGTGTTAAATCTTTTTATGGATACCGATGCTTTTCGTGGATTTAGCGCTAAGTATGGACTTGACTCAGAGATAGTAGCTTCATTCTGTGAATCTTTTGCTACTCACGTTGATCTCCCTAAAGAGAAGTGGTTTAAATATAATTTTCCTGTTGAAGTGAAAGTATTTGCACCTATTACAGTTGAAGAAAAGACTATCACCTATAGTGATCCTATTGTTCCTACTACTTATGTTGAGAAACCTCCTTTTCCTGTTAGTATAAAGGATCATGCTAAAACTTCGTCTGTTGTTCGTAAGAGTAATACTAGGACTTATACACCTCCTGAGCAAATCAATGTTGAACCTAGTATTGCTATGGTTAAAGATCTCTTGGATGATGATTTAGATGGGCATGTTATTTATTTCTGTGATGAATCTGCTAATATTGCTAGACCAGGTACTAAGATACATAGACCTGTCATAGGCATGCCTGTTATTTCTGTTAAAATAGGAGATCATTGTTATCATGGCTTATGTGATATGGGTGCAAGTGCTAGTGTGATACCCTATGATCTATATAAAGAAATTATGCACGACATTGCACCCGTTGAATTAGAAGACATTGATGTTACTATTAAGCTTGTTAATAGGGATACCATTAAACCTATTGGGATTGTTAGAGATGTTGAAGTCCCACAAGATGATTTTTGTCCCATTATTTTTGGTAGACCCTTCTTGAATACAACTAGTGCTAAGATTGATTGTGAAAAAGATATTGTCACTGTTGGCTTAGATGGTATGTCTCATGAGTTTAATTTTGCTAGACAACCTCGTGATAGGGAACCACCTAGTAAGGATGAGATTATTGGTCTTGCTTCCATTGCTGTGCCTCCTACTGATCCGTTGGAACAATATTTGCTAGACCATGAAAACGATATGTTTATGAAGGAAAGAAGGGAAATAGATGAAGTGTTCCTCAAACAGGAACCTATGCTGAAACATAACCTTCCCGTTGAAACTCTTGGGGATCCCCCTCCACCCAAGGGTGATCCCGTGTTTGAACTCAAACCATTACTTGATAATCTTAAGTATGCTTATCTTGATGAAAAGAAAATATATCCTGTTATTATTAGTGCTAACCTTTCAGAGCAAGAAGAAGAAAGATTATTCAAAACTCTGAAGAAGCACCGATCAGCTATTGGATATACTCTGGATGATCTTAAGGGCATTAGTCCCACATTATGCCAACACAAAATTACAGTGGAGAAAGATGCCAAACCAGTTAGAGATCCTCAACGATGACTAAATCCCAAGATGAAAGAAGTGGTAAGAAAGGAGATACTAAAGCTCCTTGAGGCAAGTATAATTTATCCCATTGCTGATAGTGAGTGGGTAAGCCCTGTCCATTGTGTTCCTAAAAAAGGAGGTATTACCATTGTTCTTAATGATAAAGATGAATTGATCTCGCAAAGAATTATTACAGGTTATAGGATGGTAATTGATTTCCGTAAGTTAAATAAAGCTACTAAGAAAGATCATTGCCCTTTACCTTTTATTGATCAAATGCTAGAAAGACTATCCAAACACACACATTTCTGCTTTCTAGATGGTTATTCTGGCTTCTCTCAGATACCTGTGTCAGCGAAGGATCAATCTAAAACTACTTTTACTTGCCCTTTTGGTACTTTTGCTTATAGACGTATGCCTTTTGGTTTATGTAATGCACCTGCTACCTTTCAAAGATGCATGATGGCTATATTCTCTGATTTTTGTGAAAAGATTTGTGAGGTATTCATGGATGACTTCTCCGTTTATGGATCCTCTTTTGATGATTGTTTGATCAACCTTGATCGAGTTTTGCAGAGATGCGAAGACACTAGTCTCGTCCTGAATTGGGAAAAGTGTCACTTTATGGTTAATGAAGGCATTGTCTTGGGATAAAGCCAAGGTTGATGCTATTGAAAAGATGCAATGTCCCAAGGACATAAAAGGTATAAGAAGTTTTCTTGGTCATGCCGGTTTTTATAGGAGGTTCCTTAAGGACTTTTCTAAAATCTCTAGGCCTCTGACTAATTTATTGCAAAAAGATATTCCTTTTGTCTTTGATGATGATTGTGTAGAAGCATTTGAAATACTTAAGAAAGCCTTGATCACTGCACCTATTGTTCAGCCACCTGATTGGAATTTACCTTTTGAAATTATGTGTGATGCTAGTGACTATGCTGTAGGTGCTGTTCTAGGGCAAAGAGTCGATAAGAAATTGAATGTTATCTAGTATGCTAGTAAGACTCTTGATACTGCCCAGAGAAATTATGCTACTACTGAAAAAGAATTCTTAGCAGTTGTGTTTGCATGTGATAAGTTTAGACCTTATATTGTTGATTCCAAAGTTACTATTCACACTGATCATGCTGCTATTAAATATCTTATGGAAAAGAAAGATGCCAAGCCTAGGCTCATTAGATGGGCTCTCCTGCTCCAAGAATTTGATTTACATATTATTGATAGAAAGGGAGCTGAGAACCCCGTTGCAGACAACTTATCTAGGTTAGAGAATGTTCTTGATGACCCACTGCCTATTGATGATAGCTTTCCTGATGAACAATTAGCAGTCATTAATGCTTCTCGTACTGCTCCTTGGTATGCTGATTATGCTAATTACATTGTTGCTAATTTATACCTCCTAGTTTCACATACCAGCAAAAGAAAAAGTTCTTTTATGATTTAAGAGATTACTTTTGGGATGACCCACACCTTTATAAAGAAGGAGTAGATGGTGTTATTAGACGTTGTGTGCCTGAGCATGAACATGAACGGATTCTACGCAAGTGTCACTCTGAATCCTATGGAGGACACCACGCTGGAGATAGAACTGCACACAAGGTACTACAATCCGTTTTTTATTGGCCTACTCTCTTCAAAGATGCTCGTAAGTTTGTATTATCTTGTGATGAATGTCAAAGAATACGTAACATTAGTAGACGTCAAGAAATGCCTATGAATTACTCTCTTGTTATTGAATTGTTTGATGTTTGGGGCTTTGATTATATGGGACCTTTTCCTGCCTCTAATGGTTATACACATATTTTAGTTGCTGTTGATTACGTTACTAAGTGGGTAGAAGCTATTCCAACTGGTAGTGCTGATCATAACACTTCTATTAAAATGCTTAAAGAAGTTATTTTTCCGAGGTTTGGAGTCCCTAGATATCTTATGACTGATGGTGGTTCACATTTTATTCATGGTGCTTTCTGTAAGATGCTTGCTAAGTATGATGTCAATCATAGAATCGCATCTCCTTATCATCCGCGGTCTAGTGGTCAAGTAGAGTTGAGCAATAGAGAGCTCAAATTAATTTTGCAAAAGACTGTGAACAGATCTAGGAAGAATTGGTCCAAAAAACTTGATGATGCATTATGGGCCTATAGAATTGCATACAAAAATCCTATGGGTATGTCTCCTTATAAGATGGTTTGTGGAAAAGCGTGTCATTTACCTCTTGAACTTGAACATAAAGCATATTGGGCTATTAAAGAGCTCATGAAAGTGCAACTATCCCTAGGTGGTTTTGGTAATTCATAACAACATATAGCTCTTTGAGCTAATGCTATTCCAAGACTATTATTTCAGGAAAGCTCAATGAATTGCATGGCATGGATGATGAAAGTGGATCCCTCAAAATACTAAGGACAAAGGATTGGCTCAAGCTCAAAAGCTCAAGACTCCTCATTTTATATTTTAGTGATCCAAGATCACATTGAGTCTATAGTAAAAGCCAATACTATCAAGGAGGGATGAGGTGTTGCTTAATGAGCCTCTTGCTTCAAGTGCTTAGTGATATGCTCCAAAACCCTCAGCTACTTTCTCACATCCACAAATGACCTAAACCCAAAGCCAAAATCGGTCACACTGATTCTTCCTATCCGGCGCCACCGATTTCAATAGTCATAGCCACTGCCACAAACCCTAGGCAAATCGGTCTTACCGATAGGGATCTCGGTCTCACCGAGATGGGATTGTAATCTCTCTGTTTCCCTTCGTAACGTTTCGGTCTAACCGAAGTGAGCGATCGGTCCCACCGAGATTGCAATGTAAACTCTCTGTTTCCCTTTTGTAACATTTCGGTCTCACCGAAAAGAGCAAATCAGTCCCACCGAGTTTACCTACCAACTCTCTGGAAAGCTTATTACCAAAATCGGTCTCACTGAGTTTGTGTAATCGGTCTTACCGAGGTTACTTTATGCCCTAACCCTAACCGAATCAGTCTCACCGAGTTGCATGTCAGTCCCACCGAAAATCCTAACGGTCACTAGGTTTGCTAAATTGGTCCGACCGAGTCTGTTGAATCGGTCCCACCGAGTTTGGTAAATTGTGTGCAACGGTTAGATTTTGTGTGGAGGCTATATATACCCCTCCACCTCCTCTTCATTCGTGGAGAGAGCCATCAGACTAAACCTACACTTCCAACTTACCATTTTTGAGAGAGAACCACCTACTCATGTGTTGAGGCCAAGATATTCCATTCCTACCATATGAATCTTGATCTCTAGCCTTCCCCAAGTTGCTTTCCACTCAAATCTTCTTTCCAGCAGATCCAAAACCTATGACAGAGAGTTGAGTGTTGGGGACTATCATTTGAAGCACAAGAGCAAGGAGTTCATCATCAATGCACCATTTGTTACTTCTTGGAGAGTGGTGTCTCCTAGATTGGCTAGGTGTCATTTGGGAGCCTCCGACAAGATTGTGGAGTTGAACCAAGGAGTTTGTAAGGGCAAGGAGATCGCCTACTTCGTGAAGATCTACCGCTAGTGAGGCAAGTCCTTCGTGGGCGACGGCCATGGTGGGACAGACAAGGTTGCTTCTTCGTGGACCCTTCGTGGGTGGAGCCCTCCGTGGACTCGCGCAACCATTACCCTTCGTGGGTTGAAGTCTCCATCAACGTGGATGTACGATAGCACCACCTATCAGAACCACGCCAAAAACATCCGTGTCTCCAATTGCGTTTGAATCCTCCAAACCCTTCCCTTTACTTTCTTGCAAGTTGCATGCTTTAATTTCCGCTGCCTATATACTCTTTGCATGCTTGCTTGAATTGTGTGATGATTGCTTGACATGTCCTAAGATAGCTAAAATCTGCCAAACCCTAAAATTGGGAAAAGGTTAAGTTTTTAATCGGTGAAGTAGTCTAATCACCCCCCTCTAGACATACTTCAAGGTCCTACAAGTGGTATCAGAGCTTTGGTCTCCATTTGCTTTGATTTCCATAGCTTTTGGTGGTCATAGCCTTGGTTTCACAACCTAGGAGAGTATGGCGTTTAGTGAGGGAAATTATCACCGTAGAGGTCCTTACTTTGATGGTACTAATTTTGCTAGTTGGAAGCATAAGATGAAAATTCATATTCTTGGACATAACCCTGCCGTTTGGGCAATTATTTGTATTGGCTTGCAAGGTGAATTCTTTGATGGGAGAGAGCCAAACCGTGAATCTAATGTGAAAGAATTGAAGATGCTGCAATACAACGCTCAAGCTTGTGATATCATCTTCAACGGATTGTGCCCCGAAGAATTCAACAAAATCAGCCATCTTGAGAATGCAAAGGAAATTTGGGATACTTTGATTGATATGCATGAAGGCACCGAATCCGTCAAGGAATCCAAGTTGGATGTGCTCCAAAGTCAGCTTGACAAGTTCAAAATGAAGGATGGTGAAGGTGTCGCTGAAATGTACTCTAGGCTTGCTCTTATCACAAATGAGATTGCCGGCTTAGGGAGTGAAGAGATGACCGACAAATTCATCATCAAGAAGATCCTAAGAGCATTGGATGGAAAGTATGATACCGTGTGCACATTGATCCAAATGATGCCAAACTACAAAGATCTCAAGCCAACGGAAGTCATTGGAAGAATTGTTGCTCATGAGATGTCACTCAAGGATAAGGAGGAACTTCACAACAAGTCAAGTGGTGCTTACAAAGCCTCAAGTGAAGCCCCCACATCATCAAGTGAGAAACAAACCTTCAATGAAGAATTGAGCTTAATGGTGAAGAACTTCAACAAATTCTACAAGAGTAGAAGCAAAGAAAGAAGCTCCAAGTCAAGGTCTTACAATGACAAAAGATCTTCTAGTCGAGAGCGCAATTGCTACAATTGTGGGAGACCCGGACACTATTCCAATGAGTGTACGGCACCCTACAAAAGAAGAGAAGATTCTCCAAGAAGAAGAAGCAAAAGAGTAGAATCACCACCAAGAGAGAGGAGGAGTAGAGATGATCGTTATGAACGAAGACCCTCATGGAGAAGCAAGGATTCGGAAAGAAAGGACAAGCCATCAAGGAGCTACACAAAACGAAGACATCAAGCTCATGTTTGTGAATGGGTATTCGGCTCCGACTCCGACAATCACTCCGAGAGAAGCTATCACTCTGACTCCGAATATACTCAAGATGAAGGTGTTGCCGGTCTAGCACTTGTATCAACCAACTCCTACGACATATTTGATTCACCAAATGAAGGCATTGGAAGATGCTTCATGGCCAAAGGTCCAAAGGTAACACATCCTGAGTATGTTGATTTCAATAGTGATGAAGATGACTTGCTTGTGGATGATGATTTACTTGTTGACAACTCTAGTGATGAATACTATGATGAAACGTCAATTAATCATGCTAATCAAGATAAAACGAATGACAATGATAAGGAGAAGATTGAGCTTCTAACTAAAGAACTAAACACTCTTAAGTTGGCTCATGAAACTATCTTCGAAGATCATCGAGAACTTTTAAGGGCTCATGAGAAGTTACGCTTTGAAAAGCTCAATCTTGAGCAAGAGCATGAGTTCTTAAAAGCAATCAATGATGATCTCCGTAAGAAAAGTTCTTCTTACATTGCCAAGCGTTTACTCTTATCTACTTACATGCCTCAAGTCAAGTCTAGTAACAAGTACAAGAAAGATACTTCCTCTAGTAGTAACAATAATAATGTCAAATCCAATATTGTTGCTTCTAGTAGTTCTCTTGATTCAACTAATGATTCTCTTAGCCAAGTTACACTTGAGCAAGAAAATAGCTTATTGAAGGGAATTATAGAGAAAGGTGTTTACAAGAGCCTTGCCGGGAGTAAGCAATTCGAGGAAATTGTACGCAAGCAAGGAAGGCACCGGGAGAATCAAGGTGTCGTCTTTGAACGAAAGTTCAATGCCAATGGAGTTGAGTGGGAAGAAGATCAATACCCCAAGACAAAGTTTGTTCCTCAACAAGAGAAGTATGATCCTACTTCCTTCAAGGGAACACAAGCACAAGATGATCTTCCACCACAAGACCAAAAGAACAAAGGCAAGGACAAGCTTCAAGAAGAGATTGATGCATTTGAAGAAGCACCTAAGGCCTCGTTCAAGTGGGTTCCCAAGACTACGTCAAGTTCTACTTCATCAAGTACAACTACAACTCCAAGGATTCCCATCAAGATGATGTGGATCCCGAAGAAGAAGAACTAGAAAGTTCTTGAGGGTGACTCCGCCAACATTCTTCACTCACATCATTATGGCAAGAACAAGTGCAATCAACTTCCACATCTTGCACTAGTTCAAGGAGTCACAAACCCTCATGTTGGTAAGGCAAGGGACAAGGTAACCTAATGATTTCATGGACATCATCTTGTGTGTGCATCACTCTATGTCTATGGATATTCTTGTTTGTTCCTTGTGGGACTAACCCATGTAGGTAAGTTGAAAGTGCAACTCATTACAAAGGATTGCTCCAAATGATCTACATCAACATTGAGCATCCACATCTTCAACACCTACATGAAGTCATCATCGACAAAACCCAAGGTTAGTTCATCCCTCTAAAAGGGGATCTCACATCTAGGGGGAGCTTAACTCTAAGAATTGAGTCAAAGCAACTCTAATGGTATGAACACATCAATGCATTATGTAAAAGTGGTAACCCACTTGAGCTTAAACGATGAGTATGACCTATGATCAAATGTTTTCATTTGACTCCTAAGTCAATATACTCATATATAGATGACCTAGTCATCGCCAATTGTTTAATAGATGCTAGAATTGGTTGTGCATGCTTTGCCACATATTTCATTTGCCATCTTATTGTGTGAGCATGTTGGTGCATATTTTACTCATTCAAGGACATCCACTTGTTGTTTTGATTGTTTGGCTTCTTTTCTTTTTGCCAAGTGGATGGACAAGAATGCCTAAGAACCTTCTCTATCTATCTATGCTTTTCTCGTCTCAAACTCTATTCATGCTACATCACAAAATTTGATCAAAAGATTCGAACCACTCTATGTGAGGAGCACTCGGAGTCCCCGATTCGTCATAGACTTAAACTTCCAAAACTTCTTTGTGATTCTCGGTCTGACCGATTCCTCCATTTCGGTCCTACCGAGATCATTAAGTTGATCTAAGTTTTCAATCTCGGTGCAACCGATTTGAACTTTTCAGTCACACCGAGTTGCTGTAACTGTACACAGTTATGCATCTCGGTGCCACCGAGTTGTTCCACTCGGTCACACCGACAGGGTCGGGCTATATATAGTCACGGGCAAAAATTTGGAAATTCCTATGAACCCCTTCGCCCGCGCAATAGCTCGCTCTGCCTCCAAGGTCTCCGGATCGTCTCCTCGTCGCCAGCCGCCTCCTGTCGCTGGTCTCCACCGCCGTCAACGGAATTCAACCCCGCCGTTGCCGCCGTAGCGAGTTCATCGCCAAGCTAGGGTATGGACTCGATCACTGTGCTATCCTCGTCCGATTCCTAGCACATTGTGTTCTTATAGATTCTTGCCACGATTGAAACACTCCTATCCACTCAATGCAATCCGTAGAGTAGATGAGATTCAAAATTTTAGGGTTAGGTTTTCGCTGAAACCATCTCGGACCCACCGAGTTGAAAAACTCGGTCCCACCGATTTGGCTTATGCCATTGCACTAGTAACTCTCGGTATGACCGAGAATTGCTAATCGGTGCGACCGATTTTAGTACTTTTGTAAACCCTAGTAGTCTCGGTGCCACCGAACTGTGACTCGGTCCAACCGAGTTCAGCAGTTTACACCGAGTTTGAAAATCGGTTGATCCGAAATGCTTTCTGTGGAAAACTAAAACTGAATTTTTGAATCATTCTTTTGCAAAAATCTCTGCATTTTGTGATGCTCATCCACTCTATCTCATCCATAACTCTTCACAGGGTCAGCAGTCAGTGTTTGCAGCATGTCAGACCAAAGTGACAGCCAGAACAAGTCAGAAGAGCAGATGCACATGAGTGAGGGCACTAGTCCCTCAAGCACCTCAGATGATGGGAGCAGAAACACCCCAAGAAATCTGCCTAAGGCTGCTACCAGGCAAAGGAAGAAAAGAACCTCAGATTCTGAAGATGAGGACTATAGAGCTGAAGAGGATGAGGCTACTTCCAAGAAAGTAGTGCTCAAAAAGGAGTATGGCTCAGCACATAGCACAAATCCCGGACTGAAAAAGAAAGTTCCTGCCAAGAGGACACCTATGCCCAAGGTCAGAAGGTCCACTCAAGTGCCAGAACAGACTGAACCCAAAGAGACACTGCAAAGAAAGTCACAACTTCCAAATCCAAGAAAGTTCCTAGTGGAGAAACAATGAAGTTTACCATTGAGTCAGAGGATGAAGCTGCTCAGGATAAGAAGAAGAAGAGAGCAAGAACCACAACTGCCCAGGTTCTTGGAAAGCCCTCAATGGGAAGAGACTCTGAAGAGGAAGAAGAGGTTGCTGCACCAGCACCCAAGGCACCAAAGCTTATGGGTGATGCTATTAGATCAGGGGCTGCAACATCTAAGCCCAAGGAAGCACCCAAAGCTGCCCCCAAGGCCAAGCTTGCACCAAAGAGGAATACCAGGAGTATTCCAGCTGCTGAGAAGAACAAGGCCCCAGTGCCAAATGTTGCCGATGAGGAAGATGAAGAAGAATAGGTCCTAAGGAAGCTCAAGCCCAAGATACCAGACCACAATGATGTCCATCCTGTGGCTGAGGACATGAGGATCAGGAAGGACTCAGGGTTGAGGATATGGAGGATGGAAGATCCATATGCCTCAAGGAGAAGAACTGCTGATTACAGGTTCCATACAAAGGAACAGCAGGACTTCTATGAGACAATCTTGTTGGATAAGAAGCCCATAGTGTGTGATATGAGGTGGGTCAACTGGACCTACATAAAGGAAAATGAAGAGCACTATCCTGGAGTGCAAGAAAGTTTTGTTGCTTGTGGAGTTGCTGATTTTGTTGGGCAAAAGCTCACCAACTGGAATGATGAACTTATCATGCAATTCTACTCCACAGCACACTTCTATCCAGATGGAAGGATAGTTTGGATGTCTGAAGGTACAAGGTACCAGTCAACTGTTGAGGAATGGGCAAGTCTGATCAATGCCCCAAAGGAAAATGAAGATGACATGGACATTTATGCCAAGAAGAAGATGGACCACAATTCCATGGCACATATGTACAAGGAGATCCTAGACAAAGCTGTTGAGACACATAAGTTTGGGTCAGTCCACTTTCTTCTGTCAGGGCTGCCCACAATCAATTGGATCCTAAGGCATACTTTGTTGCCTAAGTCTGGTGACCACAACATGATCAGAGGGCATGCAATCAACATGTTGCATTTGTTTGATGTGCCTCAGAAGTTTAAGGTAATGAGCCTTATGATTGAAACCATTAAGAGGACTGCAGCAAATCAGAAGAGGAGCTGTGGATATGCCCCTCAGATTCAGGAGTTGATTAACTCAAAGATGGGCACAGGGAAATATCAATTGGATAAGGAACAATTTCCACTTTATCCAGACTTTGAGGACAATCAGGTTGTCATGAATGAGAATGATCCATCATCAGTACAAGCTCAAGAGAAGAAGGAGAAGGCAAGGAAGGAGAAGGTTGCCAGGATGCCAACTCAAGAGGAGGCATCTGAGTATTTCTTGAAGAACAAGCAGGAGCAGCTTGGTTACTTAATAGCATCAAAAGTGAGGATTGAGAAGGGATTGGCCACCCTCACTCAGAATCAGGAGAGCTTGGAAAGAATCATGGAACTCAAATTCCATGACCTAGATGTCAAAGTAACTGAGATTCACTCAGTTGTGGAGCAGCTACAGGATGACATGCAGGAGAGGCAGGGCAAGACTACCACTAATGTGTTTGCCAGAGTGCCTAGAGCCCAGAGGTCAGTTGCAGTGCCTATGACAAACACTAGAGCAACATCATCTGCACCAGCTACAGCTCCTACAGCTCCAGTGCAACCAGCTCCAGCATCAACTCCAGCTCCCTCTACTTCAACTGAAGCCTTCGTCCTTGGAGTTATTTGGACACCACCACCTGAAGATCAAGCATGAGAGTCGATCTAGCACTATGCATTTTCTATGAACTTTTTGGTAACTTGTTGCCAAAGGGGGAGAAAAATGTATAGATCATAGGCTTCGAGAGAGAGAGAGAGTTGCTTTTGTTCTCTCTTGATTTGGTGTTCAAACTTGTTTGCTTTTGATTGCTTGAGATGCTATTCTTGTGAGACATTGATAATCATGTGGTTGATCATAAGCTACACTTATGCATGTTTGATGATATTATCTTATCTAGCCTATGTGATCATTCACTTTGCTTGGTGATGAGTGCATGTATTCAATCTTTATTATTTTGGGCGCTCCACCAAGATGTATGTGACATGGAAGAGTAACCCATGAGCCTAATTCATTGTGCATTTGCAGTCCAAAGCAAATCTTAAACTATGCACAAATTTAGGGGGAGCTCTTGCTTATCACATATTATCAAAGCGACGATGTTGTTAAATCTTATTATCATTTGTCGAAGCTTTGATCTATATGTTGTCATCAATTACCAAAAAGGGGGAGATTGAAAGTGAAACTATCCCTAGGTGGTTTTGGTAATTCATAACAACATATAGCTCATTGAGCTAATGCTATTCCAAGACTATTATTTCAGGAAAGCTCAATGAATGGCATGGCATGGATGATGAAAGTGGATCCCTCAAAATACTAAGGACAAAGGATTGGCTCAAGCTCAAAAGCTCAAGACTCCTCATTTTATATTTTAGTGATCCAAGATCACATTGAGTCTATAGGAAAAGCCAATACTATCAAGGAGGGATGAGGTGTTGCTTAATGAGCCTCTTGCTTCAAGTGCTTAGTGATATGCTCCAAAACCCTCAGCTACTTTCTCACATCCACAAATGACCTAAACCCAAAGCCAAAATCGGTCACACCGATTCTTCCTATCCGGCACCACCGATTTCAATAGTCATAGCCACTGCCACAAACCCTAGGCAAATCGGTCTTACCGATAGGGATCTCGGTCTCACCGAGATGGGATTGTAATCTCTCTGTTTCCCTTCGTAACGTTTCGGTCTAACCGAAGTGAGTGATCGGTCCCACCGAGATTGCAATGTAAACTCTCTGTTTCCCTTTTGTAACATTTCGGTCTCACCGAAAAGAGCAAATCAGTCCCACCGAGTTTACCTGACCAACTCTCTGGAAAGCTTATTACCAAAATTGGTCTCACCGAGTTTGTGTAGTCGGTCTTACCGAGATTACGTTATGCCCTAACCCTAACCGAATCGGTCTCACCGAGTTGCATGTCAGTCCCACCGAAAATCCTAACGGTCACTAGGTTTGCTAAATCGGTCCGACCGAGTCTGTTGAATCGGTCCCACCGAGTTTGGTAAATTGTGTGTAACGGTTAGATTTTGTGTGGAGGCTATATATACCGCTCCACCTCCTCTTCATTCGTGGAGAGAGCCATCAGACTAAACCTACACTTCCAACTTACCATTTCTGAGAGAGAACCACCTACTCATGTGTTGAGGCCAAGATATTCCATTCCTACCAAATGAATCTTGATCTCTAGCCTTCCCCAAGTTGCTTTCCACTCAAATCTTCTTTCCACCAGATCCAAAACCTATGACAGAGAGTTGAGTGTTGGGGAGACTATCATTTGAAGCACAAGAGCAAGGAGTTCATCATCAACATACCATTTGTTACTTCTTGGAGAGTGGTGTCTCCTAGATTGGCTAGGTGTCACTTGGGAGCCTCCAACAAGATTGTCGAGTTGAACCAAGGAGTTTGTAAGGGCAAGGAGATCGCCTACTTCGTGAAGATCTACCGCTAGTGAGGCAAGTCCTTCATGGGCGACGGCCATGGTGGGATAGACAAGGTTGCTTCTTCGTGGACCCTTCGTGGGTGGAGCCCTCCGTGGACTCGTGCAACCGTTACCCTTCGTGGGTTGAAGTCTCCACCAACGTGGATGTACGATAGCACCACCTATCGGAACCACGCCAAAAACATCAGTGTCTCCAATTGTGTTTGAATCCTCCAAACCCTTCCCTTTACTTTCTTGCAAGTTGCATGCTTTAATTTCCGCTGCCTATATACTCTTTGCATGCTTGCTTGAATTGTGTGATGATTGCTTGACATGTCCTAAGATAGCTAAAATCTGCCAAACTCTAAAATTGGGAAAAGGTTAAGTTTTTAATTGGTCAAGTAGTCTAATCACCCCCCCTCTAGACATACTTCAAGGTCCTACAGCTCAACTATGACTTCAAACTTGCCGGTGAGAAGAGGTTGTTTGATATTAGCTCACTTGATGAATGGAGAACCCAAGCCTACCAGAATGCCAAGCTATTCAAAGAAAAAGTCAAACGCTGGCATGATAAAAGGATACAAAAGCGTGAGTTTAACGTAGGAGACTATGTATTATTATTCAACTCTTGTTTAAGATTTTTTGCAGGAAAACTTCTCTCTAAATGGGAAGGTCCTTACGTTATCGAGGACGTTTATCGTTCTGGTGCCATAAAAATCAACAACTTCGAAGGCACAAGTCCAAGGGTGGTAAACGGTCAAAGAATTAAACATTATATTTCAGGTAATCCTATCAATGTTGAAACTAATATTATTGAAACTGTAACCCCTGAGGAATACATAAGGGACACTTTTCAGAACGTTCCAGACTTTGAAAAGGAATAGGTATGTGGTAGGGTAAGTAAACCGACTCCAAAACGACTCCAATGGCAATTTTTATCAATTTTGGAATATTTAAGAATTTTAGGAAGAAAGAAGTAGTCCAAAAGGGACACGAGGCCCCCACGAGAGTGGAGGGCGCGCCCCCTCCTACTGGGCGCGCCCCCCTGTCTCGTGGGCACCTCGTGTGCCTCCCGAACTCCGTTTTCTTGCATGTTACGTATTTTGGTCTGTAAAAATTCATTATATATACTCCCGTAGGTTTTGACCACCGTATCAAGCAAATATCCTCTGTTTTTGTTTCGAGCTGTTTCTGTTGCAGATCAAGAGCACCATGATGTCGCCCTCCTCCAACAACAAAGACAAGGATGCTTGGCTATTGAAGATAGAGCTGAAAAGAGAAGAACCAGAAAAGATCAACAAGGATGAAGGGATCAAGAAGGCCATGGAGGTCCAAGCTCCGGCGATGAAAGAAGAAGACATCCCTCAACCTTTACCTAACTTCTTTACTCCAACAGAGATTGAAGCTTTCAAGATGATTGAGTTAGCTCGCATACAGAACAAGTATCTCACACAGGAGAATATTCTGTTGAAGGATCATATCGCCGGACTCAAGGGCATTATCCGCAAGTTGGAGGAGCTTTTACGCTCAATGTGCGATTATCCACCGTCATCATCACCACCTCCATCACCTCCGAGGACATAATCACATGGTTATGGGCACTCCCCTTGGCAACTGCCAAGCTTGGGGGAGGTGCCCCGGTATCGTATCACCATCACACTCCTATCTTTACCGTTTTATTTAGTTTGATCCTTTTAGTAGTATCTTGGTCTAGTAGATTGAAGTTTCGATATCAAGTAGTTTTGAGTTTTTCTTTGTTATCTCTTTTTGTAATTGAGTCCATGAGCTATCTATAATAAAGATTAGTGTTGAGTCAAGGGCTTTGCTATGTTGCTATGATCTTGAGAAAGTAGAAAGAATAAAAGAGTTCATATTTATCTTATGGATAGTGATGACTTCACACATAGAAAGTATGAGGGATAAAAATTGTTGAGGGTTGATAAACATAGTCTTGGTCATCGTTGCAATTAATAGGAAGTGATAAGGAAAGAGGGGTTCACATATAAATATATTATCTTGGACACCTTTTATGATTGGGAGCACTCATTAAGTATGACATGCTAAAAGAGTTGACATTGGACAAGGAAGACAACGTAATGGTTTATGTTTTCGCACATCTCAGTTAAAGTATATTGTCATTGACCTTCCAAACATGTTGAGCTTGCCTTTCCCCCTCATGCTAGCCAAATTCCTTGCACCAAGTAGAGATACTACTTGTGCTTCCAAACATCCTTAAACCCAGTTTTGCCATGAGAGTCCACCATACCTACCTATGGATTGAGTAAGATCCTTCAAGTAAGTTGTCATGTTGCAAGAAATAAAAATTGCTATCTAATTATGTATGACTTATTAGTGCAGAGAAAATAAGCTTTGTACGATCTTGTTGTGGAAGTAATAAAAGCGATGGACTGCATAATAAAGGTCCACATACAAGGGGCAATATAAAGTGACGTTCTTTTGCATTAAGATTGTGTGCATCCAACCCTAAACGCACATGACAACCTCTGCTTCCCTCTGCGAAGGGCCTATCTTTTACTTTATGTTTTTACTTTATGCTTGAGTCAATGTGATCCTCACCTTTCCCTTTTTCATTTTATCCTTTGGCAAGCTCCTCGTGTTTGAAAGATCATGATATATATATATATCAAATTGGATGTAAGTTAGCATGGGCTATTATTGTTGACATCACCTAAAGGTGAATACGTTGGGAGGCAACACAATAAGCCCCTATCTTTCTCAGTGTCCGGCTGAAACTCCATAACCACAAGTATTGCATGAGTGTTAGCAATTGTAGAAGGCTACAAGATAGTTGAGTATGCGAGCTTGCTGAAAAGCTCTATTGTTGACTCTTTCTGATGTTATGATAAATTGTAATTGCTTCAATGAATGAGATTATAGTTTGGTAGTTCCCAATGAAGTTTTTGAACCATACTTGACATTGTGAATTGATTGTCACTTGAGCATAGGAAATCATATGATAAAATCTATATATGTTGTTGTTATAAGAATGATCATGATGCCCTCATGTCCGTATTTTATTTTTATCGACACCTCTATCTCTAAACATGTCGACATATTTTTTGATTTTGGCTTCCGCTTGAGGACAAGCGAGGTCTAAGCTTGGGGGAGTTGATACGTCCATTTTGCATCATGCTTTTGTATCAATATTTATTGCATTATGGGCTGTTATTACACATTATATCTCAATACTTATGACTATTCTCTCTTATTTTACAAGGTTTACCATGAAGAGGGGGAATGCCAACAGCTGGAATTCTGGCTGGAAAAAGGAGAAAACATTGGAAACCTATTCTGCACTGCTCCAAAAATCCTGAAACTCCACGAAACATGTTTTTGGAATTAATAAGAATTATTGGGCGAAAGAAATACACCAGGGGGCCCACACCCTGTCCAGGAGGGTGGGGGCGCGCCCCCCTACTGGGCGCACCCCCTGTCTCCTGGGCCCCCTTGTGGGTCCCTGGTGTCCATCTTCTGCTATATGAGAGCTTTTACCCTGGAAAAAATCGTGGGCAAGCTTACGGGACGAAACTCCGCCGCCACGAGGCGGAACCTTGGCAGAACCAATCTAGGGCTCTGGTGGAGCTGTTTTGCCGGGGACACTTCCCTCCGGGAGGGGGAAATCATCACCAACATCATCACTAACGATCCTCTCATCGGGAGGGGGTCAATCTCCATCAACATCTTCACCAGCACCATCTCCTCTCAAAACCCTAGTTCATCTCTTGTATCCAATCTTGTATCAAAACCACAAATTGGTACCTGTGGGTTGCTAGTAGTGTTGATTACTCCTTGTAGTTGATGCTAATTGGTTTACTTGGTGGAAGATCATATGTTCAGATCCTTTATGCATATTATTACCCCTTTGATTATGAACATGAATATGCTTTCTGAGTAGTTATGTTTGTTCCTGAGGACATGGGTGAAGTCTTGATATTAGTAGTCATGTGAATTTGGTATTCATTCGATATTTTGATGAGATGTATGTTGTCTTTTCCTCTAGTGGTGTTATGTGAACGTCGACTACATGACACGTCACCATTATTTGGGCCTAGAGGAAGGCATAGGGAAGTAATAAGTAGATGATGGGTTGCTAGAGTGACAGAAGCTTAAACCCTAGTTTATGCGTTGCTTCGTTAGGGGCTGATTTGGATCCATATGTTTAATCCTGTGGTTAGGTTTACCTTAATACTTCTTTTGTAGTTGCGGCCGCTTGCAATAGGGGTTAACCATAAGTGGGATGCTTGTCCAAGTAAGGGCAGTACCCAAGCACCGGTCCACACACATATCAAATTATCAAAGTACCGAACGTGAATCATATGAACGTGATGAAAACTAGCTTGACGATAATTCCCATGTGTCCTCGGGAGCTCCTTTCTCATTATTAGAATTTGTCCAGGCTTATCCTTTGCTACATAAAGGATTGGGCTACCTTTCTGCACTTTATTTACTTTATTTACTTGTTGCTCGTTACTATTTACCTTATCACAAAACTATCTATCACCTACAATTTCAGTGCTTGCAGAGAAAACCTTACTGAAAACCGCTTATCATTTCCTTCTGCTCCTCATTGGGTTCGACACTCTTACTTATTGATAGGACTATGATAGATCCCCTACACTTGTGGGTCATCATGGCTCACAGATTACTACAGCAACAGTTGCAGGTACAGGTAATGCGATGATCATGACATGAGAGCGAGGTTTAGTTGTTTTGGAGTTCTTCTTCTTCTTCTTCGTCGATCTTGGGTTAGGTTCCTGGTCGGTATCCTAGACTAGCAGGATGGATGTTGTTTGAGCTTTTGTTTGTGTTACATCCATAGTCGGATGTAGTTCTCATGTATGTTGTTGATTTATTCTTATGGCATTTGTATGCTTGGATGTATCCCCAACTATTATGTAATGGTACGATGTAATGATATCCACCTTGCAAAAGCGTCTCCAATATGCGCTTATATCCTTGGTGGGACCTTCGAGTTCCTTTAGGATAGAGTCGCATATTGGGCTTGACAAGTTAGTATCAGAGCCTTGACCGACCATAGGAGCCCCCTTGATTGTCCGCTGCCATTGTTGAGTCTAGAAGAAAACTATTTTGAGTCTTAGGATTATATATATCGGAGAGTAGGATTCTTTTTACTCCTCAGCCCCCTTCGTCGCTCTGGTGCAGACTCCCGACGTAGATGTTTTGACTTTCCTCTCCTCATTTGCACTAAAAAAATTAGGATCACACGGGTATCTTGGGATCGTTCCGATATTGTTGTGACGAGAACTTTGTTCTTGGTGCCTCCTGACATTTAGGGGTTGTGGCAGTGTCCCGGGGAGTTGAGCTCCGAGGTGTTGTCGTCACAATTTTATCGTTGAAGTTCCGGTATACCTGAGCTTGTCGACATCAAAAATCTCTTATATATAGTTAGTGGTGAGATAACCTCGACACCACCCAATACTGGGAGGGAGTTCGGGAGTATTGCCACAGCTCGTATATCGGATGCTTTTCGAAGGTCGAGGTACACGATTTCCGGAGTTTTCTTGGTTATGTGTTGACGGATGGATACAGTTGGAGCGTAGGGCTTGTTAGTTGTGTGATATATATTGTGCCTCCCTGTATCCCCAACACCAGATTGCATTGCATAACCAAAAAGTTTCGGGAGTTAATAGGCGGGAATTCAATTAGCTCCTAGAATATCTTTCCGACAGATGCATGATATGGGATTAGGTAAATCTCTATCATATGTATTTGTTCTGGCTTATTCTGCAAGCCAAATCTTTGTTTTGTTTTGAGTTGTGGTATTCAAGTTGCTTCAATGTCAAATGTGGATTCCATACCTTTTCTAAACGGTGTTCTCATATTTCTATGTGGAAGCTAATCCTTCTTGCTTATCGAGATTGTCATGTCAATTCTTTTCCAGTCGGTTCGCTTCTCTACGAGATGATCCCATCATTCTCCCCATCCACAAGATCAATTCTAAGTTTTCTCAACGGTGTTTGTTCCATCCGTCCCAAGTTTCCTTTGTTTTTCCTGCCCTCCCACCCTTTTCTTCAAGGACTCATATATATTAATCAAGCATCCATTTTATTCATGTCTCTTCATTCTTTTCCTCCATGTTCTTACCTGGTGATTCTCATGAAGATGCTAAGGAAGCTTCAAGTTCATCATTCTTCATTCCCTTTCTTCTCCGGTGGTCTAAACTCAACCTTCGTTGTTGATCATATCTCTTCCTTTTGGTTTACATGCTTTCCATGTTGGAATTTCTTATCCAAGGCTCTCTTATTTATGCACCTCTCTCTATTCATATCCGGAGTGTTGGAGATATCTCAGAAGATTCACGTTTTCCATTCTTAATCCGTTCAAGCTAATTCGAGGTTGTTATCTCATTCAAGCCATTTAAATCAACCGGTGCAATCTCCCTTTCAAGTAATCGTCCAATGGTGTATCTTTGAGTGGGCCCTAACCCACAGGTCTTTTCCCAGGATCTTACCTGACTATTCTAAATTTTCTGGAGTTATTCTCAAATTCGTTTTCAAAGTTTGACGTAAGAATGAATTATCATCAATCATATTCCTTCTCCAAGATTGGTTTTAAAACATTTTCATTGTTGGTTCAACATTTCTATTCTTCACTGTTCCGGAGTGTCTCATCAATTGTCATGGTGGTTCTCATCATCATTCTCAACATTTGAAGACCGACGAAGAATTTTTCCTAAATCTTGGTCCGTTCTCTTGAAGATTCGTGGTTCTAGCTTCATGCCATCCTCTCAAATCATTTCCAATAGTGAGAATTCTTTTCATACTCATCCGTAGCATTTCATGACTTCTTTCGATTCTTGATTCTCCGGAGGCCATCATTTCAGAAGATTTATTTGTTCTAAGTTTTTAGCTTCGTTCTCCGATTATTCTAAATTGATGCCTCTTCGTTAATTACCCAATTCGTCCGGTGCATCATTCAAGTATTCTCTAATCAGCTCGTGATCTCTTTGTTCCCTTGTATCATCTTCGTGCATTTGTAATGCTTTCCGAAGAGTCATTCTCTTTTCATCATTTGTTTCAATCCTTACGGTGGTTTGTTGAAGACCTTCCCGAGTTCGCGCTATATATCTCCTTACCCCTTTTCAATGAGAATAAGTGGTGTGCAAAAATCCATTATTAGTCATCAATTTAAGTTGATGAAGGATAAGCATAACATAATTCTTATTCATATTCCATCCAAGTGATTAATTCCTTCTTCCGGACTTCATTCATGTTATCAATTCTCGATTTCATGTGTTTCATTTTTTTCCTTTTCCAGAGTTCCAAGTTTTCTCGGTTATATCATCGCGAAGCTGCATCTAAATCATTGCAAGGCTTCACCTTGTGTTTTCAACTTCTCTTTCTTTCTATCATCCTTTTATTACCGGAGTTCTTCATCGAGGCTCTACATGATGGTTCATCAAGGATTCCTTTCATTCTCGAATTGTTCTTCAAGATTTCTCTCGAAGCTAAGATCCGACAAGCTATACTCTAAAATAAACATGGTGCTCAACACATGTTTTGTCTTGAGAAGTTCAAGCATTCTTCATCTTGCATTCCGAAGTGCAATTCTTTCTACCTTATCTTTGAGGTGGTGTTATGTCACTCTTGACAATTTTTCCTTCGTGTTTCATGGTTCACAAGTTATCAAGAATGAGATATTTAAACCCATCGTTTCTTCATTGGAGTTATCTTGGGTTATATCGCACCTAAAGCCTTCTGTCGGGGATGTACCCCGCGGTATGACCCAACCGAAAGTATGACCCGGCCGGACTTGGCGCTTCATCGTGGCCCACCGGAGGATTGGCGACTTCCGGGTCTGGCGGTTCACTGGTGTGACGACTCACGAGCCTGGCGACTTAATGATGTCCCATGCAGGTCAGACGGATGACAAAGGCCTAAGGCCCAGTAGGCCAGCTCATGTTATTGCGGGCCGGCTTAAGACGGAAGGCATGAGGAATATTTCCTTTACGGGGAAGCAAGACCTGTACTTGTATCCGATTTGTAATAGACTAGTCCTAATCCTAATAGGACTCCACATGTAACCTGCCCCTTCGACTTATATAAGGAGGGGCAGGGCTCCCCACAAGGAACAAGAAACAATCTCTAGGGCTAGACACAAAGAGCCGGCTTACCGGCGACTCCCTCATGATCATAATGAGACCTAGCCACAAACAGCATGTAGGGTTATTACCGGATGATGTTTTCCGGGGCCCGAAGCTGTCTAAATCCTTGTCTTGTGTTGCGTCTCTCGATTCCGCCCAACCCCTCTCAAGCTACCACATAGATGTGTTGGCCTCGCGACTAAGTCCTCACACTAGGACATCTGCCGTGACAATTCCACGACAGTTGGCGCCCACTGTGGGGCCTGCGTACGGTGGTGTTGAGTTCTTGGAGGGATCTCTCTAAGGGATCGAAGAGTTTGCAATTTTCTAGATGAAGAGAGAATTTACATGAACGACGAACAGTCAGAAGACCATATACAAGATTGTGATCAGCAGAGAATTAGGGTTGCATCTGCTCCACCGCTGCAATCTGGAAAAATCATTGAGACCGAGATTAAACTTTTCTCTACAGTTTCTTCTTTCTCGGATTACGCGGCGGACACACTAAGGGGGTGTTTGGTTCAGGGACTTTTTAGTCCCAGAGACTAGAAAAAGTCCCTAGGAACCAAGCGGGAGGGACTTTTTCTACAGGGACTAGAAAAAGACTCTACTGGAAAGTCTTTTTTGATTAGTCCCTGGGACTAGAAAAAGTCCTAGGACTTCTAAACCAAACACCCCCTAAGGCCTCCGGGCCACCGTAGTCCTTGTTTTCCTCCCATAGACCGAGTTAGGCACCCGTGCATGCAAGGGGTCAGGCCAGCTTCCGTATCCTCACGTGAGACCTGCAACAATGGGAAGAGCCAACAAGTAGCAATGGTGCTATTCCAATTAGTACTCTGCCACGTGATGGCCAAGTTGATCTACAACTCCAAATTTTTTATTGGGCCAAAACTGCTACGTGGGGAAGCAAACCAGTGTCTGTAAGACTAGCCACAATGGGTAGTAACATAGACTAGTAACATGCCCATGTTACTAGCTTATGTTACTACCTCTATAGTGGGGAGTAACATATGTGTGATAACATGGAGCACTTCATTTATTAGAGGGTGCTTGGATCCAAGGGACTATTTTTAGTCTGACTAAAAATAGTCTCTTTTAGAGGCTAAAGTTCCAAGCACCCCTGACTAAAGAGAGGCTAGGACTAGTCTTGAGGCTAAAAAATTTTAGTCATATGAAACCTACTAAAATATGTATTAGCCCTCTCTCTCCTCATTTAATTCCTCTCCTTTAACACATGCGAGTTCCGGATTGGAGGGTTTGGAGGATAATAAATGCTCAATAACTTGATTTTAGTCTCTTTAGTATTTGGATCCAAGCATGGATGAGGCTAGCAAGTTTTAGTCCCACTACTTTTAGTCATGGGACTAAAACATATCCAAGCACCCTCTTAGGCTATAGACACATCTTGCTTTGATATGTGTGATGTTACTCATACTAGTAGTAACTAGCTATGTTACCACTTTCATCTCTTTTTTCATTTATTGCATGCCACATCATCTATTTAACCTAGATATGTGTGATGTTACTATCTATGTTACTCCCATTGTGGGTAGTCTAAATGTCTGAAGAAAGAACAGACAGCAAGAACTTCATTAGGCACACAGATCGAGGAAGTAACCAAGCGGCCGGAGTAATTCTTCCGTAGATGTCTGTGCAAGCCGCTGGTAAAAGGTGATCTATCATTGTCGACGTTTTAATGCTATGCGGACATAGGTTCTGCAAATCAACTGCGACCCGGAGAAGGAAAACTCACCGAGCCGGATGCTGTTTCGCCAGGGTCTATTTCAACTATCTGACACGACCCGGCCCTCCGCTGCCGCATTGCGAGTCATCACCAAGTTCAAGATATTGGTAAACCGCCGCGCGTCCGTTGCAAGCCACCGCGCGCTTAAACCACTACGTTCGCTGTGGCCGCTATGACATTATGCGGAGCCACCCCGACTGGAATTTGTTCATGGTCACCGCATGTCCGTTGTGAGCCGCCGCCGCTATCTCAAACGCGTTGTCGTTGCAGTTTTTGAGCCATCGCCATGGTGATGCCTCTGTTTCGCTACTTTGTTAAGCCGCTGGAGCCGCGTTGAGCCGCCACTGCCGTATTGAGTCGTCTCTGTGACGTTGAACGGATTAGCCGTCATCCAAACAATCAGGTGATATTTATCCGTTTAAATTTATTAGCATATATTGTTTTTTGTCAAAGAACAATTACTCTGGTTTGCGTTGTTTCCACAGCATGTGCGGCCCCGACCCTGTCGTTCACCTCCCGGACGTTTTCATTGCCTCTGCGAGTCACAGTCGCCATCCCTGACAGTCATCACGAGCCGCCTTTGCCTAGGCCTGGAACATATAGTTAATACGGGAGAAGGTCACTTCAGCAATGGTTATGAGAAAAGCTGGCTGTTGCACACAGAGCTTGTACAAATACTTGTACGAATACATACTGGAGAAAACATCAAGTATTCACATGGAAGATCAAATTGAAAGGTCAACCATATTATCAGGACATGTGTGTTGGCAGTACTTGATGGTATGGTCACGTGTATGGATATTATCAGGGAAGGTTAGCTGTTGGAGATGTTCAGATGAGCTGCTATCAATATCCGAAAAATACCAGGTATTTTTAAGAACATATTAATTCATCCGAGCAAAACTATTTTGCCCTGCTGTGTTTTGTATGCAGGAGAATTATTCATTACAAAGTGGCATTATACTGCGGAGATGGAGGCGTGCCAACATCATTCGGCACAGGTGGTCGTCCTTACTCAACGGACTCCCGCACCGGCTTACAACGCTGTGGCCGACTCGCCCGTTCGCTCCGCCTTACCACACCACGGACGACTCGCCCATCTGCCCTTGCAGCCGGTTCACGCGTCTGCACTCACGGCCGGTTCACGCGTCTGCACCGGCTTACAACACGGAAGACAACTTGCTCGTCCGCACCGGCTTACAACGCGGAAGACAACTTGCTCGTCCACACCAGCTTACAACCCCGCGGCTGACTCATCTGTCTGTTTTCACGGCCGACTCTCTCGTGATTCGTTTCAACTTCACCGTAGTGATCATCAAATCCGTGGCGGATAATTTCCAGCCTAATATATCAGGTGAAATTCATCCAGTATATTTTTATATTACATATTACTTTGGTCTGTATATTTTTATGTGCAGCAAAGGTGGTGCCGTGTTGTGCCTATGAAGTGTATGCCAGCACCTTCACGCACCGGCGTCTGCACCCGCTTACTGATGGAACAGGTATGCGCAAGTCGCCGCTCGTGCAGCTTAATCTACATCAAACCGCCGGAGCTGCTTTGAGCCGCCCTTGCCGCTTTGAGCCGCCGGGTTGCCTGAGCCACAGGAAATATGTCGAGTCGCTGGTCTGCCTGAGCTACCTCTGTCGCGATAAACGGGTCATCCGTCGTCCAAAAAAATCAGGTGATATCCATCCAAGTTTGTTTTATTAGCACATGTTGTTTTTGTCAAAGAACAAGTTTGTCTTTGCCTTGGTCTGCAATATTGTTTATGCAGGGCAACTATTTATGACAAAAAGTGATATTATACCACGGAGATGGAGGCACACCAACATCTTTTGGCACAGGTGGTCGTCGTTACTCAATGGACTCTCGCACCGGCTTACAACACCGTGGCTGTTTCTCGCGACCACGCCGGCTTACAACGCCACGGCCGTTTCATCTGTCTGTGCCGTCTCAGATGTTGCGTTCGTCTTTACCGTCTGTCTCTCGCGGCCTGGTCTACATCAACACACTGGGCCGCACCTGTCTAAATGAGCTGTTTATTGAATATAAGCGAGTCACTGCTTGGGAAGCCCGGTTTTCTTCCAATAAATTAGAGGCGAATTATCATGTATTATCTGCTGCTGTCTACACTGGATGGCTTAATGGGTAGGCGCACAAGCCACTGCCACTACAAGTTTGGTTAAACTTCAAACAGCCAGTTGGAAGGAACCATTGGCCGAGTTGCTGACACGGCTCATACGGAGTCATTTATAACCCGCCGCAGTCACCTCAACCTTCTGTGGATTCACATCGCGCTATCAACGCCAATAATATACACCTTCTGCTATGGTCAAATATGGAGAATCTCAAGCCAACTCCTCGAGTCGTCTTGAGACTCGGGGGCTACAATGGTATGACTCGGCAAAATTACCAGGTTTCAATGAATTCAAGAACTCCAGGTCATTCAAAGGAAATTTATTTACTACAAAGCTTTGAAGCTCTCAAATCCAGTTCAAAATCCGGCTCAAGGTAAATTTATCTCTCACAAAGTTTTGAAGCTTTCAAATCCTGTTTAAAGTTCTGGCTCAAAAAGAATTAATCTCTCGCAAGTTCGAGTTCTCAGAAAGACTAAAGGGTGCCAAAAAGAGCTTGCGGCCATGATGCGCGGTTCACACACAGGTATCCCGCCTTACGGCTTATCTTATTATGGTCACTTGGGGGCTTCCTGCTCATCGAGCATAGCTATCAGTACCCTCTTTATCGGCGTGATGCCAAAATTTATATGGTCACTTGAGGGCTTCCTTTTCAAACATAGGTCGTATTCGAACCAAAGAGAACATAGCTGTCGGTACCCTCTTGATCGGCACACTGCCAAACTCACTAGGGGGCTTCTTGATCGTATCCGAATCATAGCTCAACCCCTTTGGGTCCAACGTGGATCGTATTTGAATCAGCGTCGTTAAACAACTCTCAAGGTCATTTGGGGGCTTCCTGTTCAAACATAGGTCGTATTCGAACCAAAGAGAACATAGCTGTCGGTACCCTCTTGATCGACAACGCCAAAACCATTGGGGGGCTATATGATCGTATTGGAATCTTAGCTTAACCCCTTTGGAACGTTTTTCTGATCGTATTCGAATCAGAAGCCTCAAAAAATTTTAAGTCTTTTTTTGCAAAAAACTTTCTGGATTTTACTTGAAGCTTTTTTGATCATATCTAAGGTGCATATGAGTGGTTTATATTCTACCCGGCTGGACTTTAAGCTATAAGTCGCCAGCTTATGACA
The DNA here is from genome assembly GCF_002162155.2 of Triticum dicoccoides. Classification (NCBI taxonomy): domain Eukaryota; kingdom Viridiplantae; phylum Streptophyta; class Magnoliopsida; order Poales; family Poaceae; genus Triticum; species Triticum dicoccoides. Next base: position 262,784,377 of record NC_041391.1, read on the forward strand.
ATCATCATCTATGTGGAAGCATTGGCTTCCAAAGATTGGGTTATCACCCTTACTGCACAGGTCATGTAAACCGGCAGTACAAATTCAATATCACATTGGTTATATATGAGATATTATGACCCGTCCAGCGGTAAACCGCCAAGGGATCTTGTGATCTACTTGTGTGCAGGATAAGACTATGTTTGGGTGGTTACCCGCCCTGGCTTTCGACGTTAAGTCACTAGGGCATATGTTGTTTAAACTCTGTGCAGGATTTACAGAGCTATGACTTACATAAATGATTAAGTTCAAGCCCATCATCAAAGATTGAAATTGGTGTCTCAAAAGGGTTATCAATTCTTGATTTTCTCAAAGGCTATAAGCCGCCGGGTTATAAAAATTCTGGCTTACAATGGAGGCGTATTAAATTGCCATCGGCCAAGAGCCGCTGGGTATTTTAAACTCCTGATTTACTTATCAACAGATGAGGTATTCAAAGTCGCTTTGGCGCAATGGCTATTATTTTATCAATGGATATGATTTATTCTACAATGGAAGGAATAGTCCCGAGTCACTGCAGGCTTACGACCCGGCCCTTGGGGGCTACATTATTTAAATTGAGATTACATCAAATATGCAAGTCCCATGTCACTGCCAGCATGCACCATGGCAGTTGGGGGCTAATGCAAAGTCATTTTTTGCTCAACTTATTGAAGACTCGATTCATCACATTCTAAGTGAGCCGGCCCTTGGGGGCTACCAATTGCTCCTGTCGAAAATTCAAGGTACACAAGCCTTAATCCATTATATTGAAAGATCCTAAGTTGGTAGAGTACAAAGCTCTTAACCTTATGGACGTGGGTTCAAACCCCATGGTGGAGATTACATCATATGATGTTATTATCAATGAATCATATACAAAGTCCCAGCTCAGTAATATCTTACTGAGCCGGCCCTTGGGGGCTACACGCCGCTGCTCAAATTTACATGATCATATTTACAAAGTCCCTGTTCATTATTGCATAATGACCTGGCCCTTGGGGGCTACACTGGTTGAAAGTTTTATGAGCATAAGGCAATTACAAGTCCCAGGTTGCTGCAAGCATGACAACCTGACACTTGGGGGCTACAGGTGATATGCATATAAGGGAGGAATAACTTCAAATTCTCAGTTTTGAGCAAATCAGGTATTATATTATTATCGGAGAAATCTGCAAAGTTTATGACCCGGTGTCATCATATGGTTAACCCGGCATCAGCAACAATTACATGACCCGACATCATTTGTTTATAACCCGAGAATTTTGGCAATCATAAATCGGCAAAATCTACATTTTTAAGCTGGTTGAATGTCAGTTGAATATTTCAAGACCAATATTTTGTCAAGTCAGAGCATTGAAGGCCGACTCAAGTGGATTATTCCTTATAATATTTCTTTACAAAAGCCAATGTCAGCAAATTGGTTATAAACCTGGCCTATTGACCCGGATTTTTTAGAAGAAGTGCCTGGATTTTTTGCATTGGCAAGGTTTGGACATATCTGTTAAAAGAGATTTGCTATAAGATCTTGAGTATGCATCCAGGAGGAAATGACAAGGACTTAAAGATGACCAGGTGCCGGTTCAGGAAAATATTTAACCCGGAGCACAACCTATCAAGTTTGTTCTTGTGTTTATTTTACATGATAAGTTTCACATGGATAAATCCAAATTAAACTGGGGGCTAATGTCGGGGATGTACCCCGCGGTATGACCCGGCCGGAAGTATGACCCGGCCGGACTTGGCGCTTCATCGTGGCCCACCGGAGGATTGGCGACTTCCGGGTCTGGCGGTTCACTGGTGTGACGACTCACGAGCCTGGCGACTTAATGATGGCCCATGCAGGTCAGATGGATGACAAAGGACTAAGGCCCAGTAGGCCGTCTCATGTTATTGCGGGCCGGCTTAAGACGGAAGGCATGAGGAATATTTCCTTTATGAGGAAGCAAGACCTGTACTTGTATCCGACTTGTAATAGACTAGTCCTAATCCTAATAGGACTCCACATGTAACCTGCCCCTTCAACTTATATAAGGAGGGGCAGGGCTCCCCACAAGGAACAAGGAACAATCTCTAGGGCTAGACACAAAGAGCAGACTTATCGGCGACTCCCTCATGATCATAATGAGACCTAGCCACAAACAGCATGTAGGGTTATTACCGGATGATGTTTCCCGGGGCCCAAAGCTGTCTAAATCCTTGTCTTGCATTGCGTCTCTCGATTCTGCCCAACCCCTCTCAAGCTACGACATAGATGCATTGGCCTCGCAACTAAGTCCTCACACTAGGACATCTGTCGTGACAATTCCACGACACCTTCCATTGGGAATGTTGCTATTTGTGGCGCTCATCAATGATCCGAGTTTCTCCTTCTCTTCTCGGTGAAAGAGTTTTCATCACTGTGTTGCTCTCAAGCAATTAATTGATTCTGTTAGTGGCTGGTCTTCACCTCATAATTTTGGGATGTTTTCCATAAGACCATTGGAAATCATATCGTTTGTTGTTGATTTTCCAACAACTCCGTTCAACCCTTCTTCGTAAAGATGCTTTTCCAATTTAATTGTGGTAGAGGATGTTTTCTCTTCTCCGTTCTTTTCATTCCATTCTTTCATTTCTTTCAGAGGCATTGTGATGTTGCTCTCTTCGTCCCATCATCTCGTTTTGCCAAGATCATGTTCTTTTCTTTGCTTATCCTTTTAATCGGAGTGTTGTGTCTATCATTCCTCTTTTAATCGGACTCTCATCCAAGTGCTTTCATTTTGCCAAGTTCATATTCTATTCCTTCTTTTTCCAGCCGGAGTGTTGTCGTAATTGATCTTCATCGTTCCTTGTACATCTAGTTTCAACCGGAGTGCTTGCATGTACTTCTTGTCCATTGTAGCCCTTTTCTCATGTCTTTCAACCTACAAGGTTCTCATAATGTTCCTTGTTCCTCTTTGCTAACGGAGTGTTTGCAATCTCATTCATATCCATTGTATTCTTTCTTTCAATTTGTTCAACCTCTCAAGGTTCGTGGTTTCACTCGTTTGTCAAAAAGAAACTTTGTTTTACCTCTTCCTCTTCCGCTTCTCTCCGGTGCCATCCTTAGATCTCGGGACGAGATCTCTTGTAAGTGGGGGAGTGTTGCGACGCCCCGAGACCGACGCTCCAGATGGCTTCCATGTTTTGCGTGACAGTTGTGTTAATTATTTGTTTGTTGCATTCATCATCCCATCATCCGCATTGCATCCGCGTGTTATCATAAAACCCGTAGTCGTTCGCAGTTGTCGCTTCTCCCTTGTCTCTGTTGACCTCCTCTCAGATCAACCGGGCCGCTCTCTTCTCTCTCTTCTCTGAGCCCGTCAAACCCCTTGTCTCCGTGGCCTTTTGTCAAACCCCTCACACGCGCATCCGAAGCTCCCCCGGACCCGACCCGGGCAGTCATTACCGGTGGGTCCGAATCATCCCAAAAATATCTTCGGTTCTTTGTTGGACTCTCCTAGCCTATTTTTCCCGGGTCGTCCGATTACGATCGGAGGGACAGGATAGCCCCTAAGCTAACCCCTTCCTATAAATAGAGACCCAACACTAAATTTGAGGAGAGATGTCCCATCCTCCCAGCCGCCGCCTCCACCCCACCAAATCCCCCTCGGGATCCATCCACAATCAGCCCAGCTACCTTCCTCCAACCTGCACCCGTAACCTCCTCCCTTGATCGGCGCAGCCATCCAACCAGTGCTCGAGCCCGAGCTCCTTTAATCGGAGCCACCAAGAGATCCCTGCTGCCCCGACCGAGAGGGAGCTCCTCCCGTTTGCTCCTCTATCCATGGCGCAGTCGCTGCCGGCGAACCCAGCCACCTCGAGCGCCGCCCTCATGCTCGAGCTCCTCCAGGACCCCGTCACCCCTTCCACTCTTCTTCTCCTCCGTCCCTCCTCCCTCTGGTTCTCTCCCTCGTTTCTCATGCCTCTTCCTCTCTGTTCCAGGAGGAAACCAGGAGCCGCCATGGTTGCCTGCAGCTCCGTCGCTGCAGGGAATGAGTCCCTCCGCCCCGGATCTAACGCCTGCCTCGTCTCGGACCTCACCTATGGCTCCACCGCCCTGTCGACTTCCCGGAGCCACCCTTGCCTGCTTCTGCTCCTTGCATCACCCAGCGCCACAGCCTCCTCTCTATCCTGCTCGCCCGCGTCGCCCCAAGACCGCCGGCAGCAGCGCCGCTCGACTCCGTCGCCCGCATCTCGCCGACGCTCCATGCCGGGCTCGGATTCCTCTTCATCTTCAGCGACGACCAGAGCGCCTAGTCCCTGCTGCTGCTCTGCTCCCTGTCGAGCAGAGGACGAGCACCTCGACCCTGCCTCGCTCCCGTTGACCAGCGCCTGGGCCGCGTCCAGCGAGCCGGCCCAGCAACCGCATCCAGCAGACCTGCCTCCTCTTCTCCGACTCGGCCTTTAGCCCATGGTGAGCAGCCGCCCAAACCCCTCCTGTGCACTGTTGGGCTAGCCAGATTCGACCCGTATAGTTTTTTTTAGGTTCTGCGATTTGGCCAATTATCCAGAAACTGCATATTTACGGATTGCACCCTCATGTTCATGCATATAATAACTAACAAACCGTGCATCGGTTTAAAATGATTTAAACATGTAAAATGCTTAGAATTTCATCTAGTTTCATAATATTCCACTTTCATCCATGTTAAAATGCTTAAACTTGCTGTTTGCTTTAATTTGCATAAATAGCATGTTAAAATGGTTTATTTCATAACTAAATAACCGTAGCTCCATTTTAAATAAACTTTATATGTAAATGGGGTGGAAAAATGTCTAGATTAACTTGGTGCACCTTGTTTTACTTTTTAACAACATTAAAATATGGTTTAGGGCAGAACAGTTGCAAATTCGAAATATGCATATGGGGATTTTCCGGAATTGTTCTTTGTTGTTTCCGGCCTCATTTAAATTGCCTAGATAGGTAGTTTTATTATGCTTCACCTCTTGCCATGTTAGCCAACATTTAATATTGATGTGTACCTAAACTAGAGCAAACTAAATAATGAATGTGGTGTTTCATCAATATGCAACTCCGTTGCATATTGAGCTCCACTTAATTTGTAGTACTGTTTGTTGCATTTTTCCATGCCATGTATATTTAAATCGAACATGCATCATACTTGATTATGCATCATGTCATGTTGATGTGATGGTTGTTTACCATGATGTTTGCTTCTTTTCGGTTGCGCTTGTCCTTGATAGTTCTGGTTACGTTGCGATTGTGAGGATCCGTTCGACTACGTTGGTTCGTCTACTTCATGGACTCGGTCTTCTTCCTAGCGGGATTTCAGGCAAGATGACCGTCACCTTAGATCTCACTACTATCTTTGCTATGCTAGTTGTCTCGATGCTATCGCTATGTCACGCTACCTACCACTTGTTTATCAAGCCTCCCAAATTGCCATGATAGCCTCTAACCTTTTTACCCTTCCTAGCAACCCGTTGTTTGGCTATGTTACCGCTTTGCTCTGCCCCTCTTATAGTGTTGCTAGTTGCAGTTGCAGTTGCAGGTTGTTCCATGTTGGGACATGGATATCATGGATATCATGGGATATCACAACATCTCTTATTTAATTAATGCATCTATATACTAGGTAAAGGGTGGAAGGCTCGGCCTTATGCCTGGTGTTTTGTTCCACTCTTGCCGCCCTAGTTTCTGTCAAACTGGTGTTATGTTCCTTGATTTTGCGTCCCTAAGATGGTGAGGGGTATGGGGCCCTCTTGACAGTTTGCTTTGAATAAAACTCTTCCAGCAAGGCCCAACATTGGTTTTACCATTTGTCTAATAACAACTAAAACTTGCATAGGGACCTGCCGGCACCCGAGGTCTTTTAATCAACCTCCGGGCCAGTGCTCCACATGAGTGTTGGTCCAAACTAGAGCACTGTGGGGGACTGCCCCTTGGCAACTTGGGGTATTTGGTATATACCTGTACGCTTCGCTCATCCGGTGTACCCTGAGAACGAGATCGCACAACTCCTATAGGCTAGGTCGGTGCATCGGGAGGTCTTGCTTGACTTGCTTTACCATTGTCGAAATGTCTTGTGCACCGAGATTCCGAGTCTGATCGGAGAGTCCCGTGATGGAGGATTGTCTCTGTGGATCGTGAGCTTGTCATGGGCTAAGTTGGGACACCCCTGCAGGGTTTAAACTTTCGAAAGCCGTGCCCGCGATTATGTGGCAGATGAGAATTTGTTAATATCCGGTTGTAGAGGACTTGAAGTAAACTCAATTAAAATACACCAACCGCGTGTGTAACCGTGACTGTTTCTTTTCAGGAAGTTCGAGAGGAGAACACGGTTGGGTTATGTTTGAACGTCAGTAGTTCAGGATCACTTCTTGATCATTACTAGTTCACGACCGTTGCGTAGTTTCTCATCTTACTCTTGTACTCGTAAGTTAGCCACCATATATTGTTTAGTCGCTTGCTGCAACCTCACCACTTTACTCCTTCCATACCCTTTAAGCTTTGCTAGTCTTGATACCCATGGTAATGGGATTGCTGAGTCCTCATGGCTCACAGATTACTACAACAACAGTTGCAGGTACAGGTAATGCGATGATCATGACGTGAGAGCGAGGTTTACTTGTTTTGGAGTTCTTCTTCTTTGTGGATCTTGGGTTAGGTTCCTGGTCGGCATCCTAGCCTAGCAGGGTGGATGTTGTTTGAGCTTTTGTTTGTGTTACATCCGTAGTCGGATGTTGTTCTCATGTATGATGTTGATGTATTCTTATGGCATTTGTATGCTTGTATGTATCCCCAACTATTATGTAATGGTACGATGTAATGATATCCACCTTGCAAAAGCTTCTCCAAGATGCGCTTCTATCCTTGGTGGAACCTTCAAGTTCCTTTAGGATAGAGTCGGATATTGGGCCTGACAATTGTGAACCTCGCAAACATCTTGCGCCTCTTCGGTGTTGGAAATATGCCCTAGAGGGAATAATAAATTGATTATTATTATATTTCCTTGTTCATGATAATCGTTTATTATCCATGCTAGAATTATATTGATAGGAAACTCAGATACATGTGTGGATACATAGACAACACCATGTCCCTAGTAAGCCTCTAGTTGACTAGCTCGTTAATCAATAGATGGTTACGGTTTCCTAACCATGGACATTGGATGTCGTTGATAACGGGATCACATCATTAGGAGAATGATGTGATGGACAAGACCCAATCCTAAGCCTAGCACAAGATCATGTAGTTCGTACGCTAAAGCTTTTCTAATGTCAAGTATCATTTCCTTAGACCATGAGATTGTGCAACTCCCGGATACCGTAGGAGTGCTTTGGGTGTGCCAAACGTCACAACGTAACTGGGTGGCTATAAAGGTACACTACGGGTATCTCTGAAAGTGTCTATTGGGTTGGCACGAATCGAGATTGGAATTTTGTCACTCCGTGTAAACGGAGAGGTATCTCTGGGCCCACTCGGTAGGACATCATCATAATGTGCACAATGTGACCAAGGGGTTGATCACGGGATGATGTGTTACGGAACGAGTAAAGAGACTTGCCGGTAACGAGATTGAACAAGGTATCGGTATACCGACGATCGAATCTCGGGCAAGTACCATACCGCTAGACAAAGGGAATTGTATACGGGATCGATTGAGTCCTTGACATCGTGGTTCATCCGATGAGATCATCGTGGAACATGTGGGAGCCAACATGGGTATCCAGATCCCGCTGTTGGTTATTGACCGGAGAACGTCTCGGTCATGTCTGCATGTCTCCCGAACCCGTAGGGTCTACACACTTAAGGTTCGATGACGCTAGGGT